>NC_139543.1:963605-1221667 GCF_965153285.1 Podarcis tiliguerta | reverse complement strand
CTTTTTTTTTTTAAAATTAGAAATAAATTTTTTGATAATCAAAATTATTATTATTATTATTATTCTCCAAAGCTTTAACTTCAGTCTTTAAGAAAACTGTAGTAAAACTCCCTCCGTTGTTCTTTCCGGTTTGTAGTCTAATTTCCTTTTGTTCCGCTGCTTAAACGTTGTAATTCGCAAGTTTGGTAAGTCTGCAGGGATGGTTGTTGTTCAGGGGCAAAACCTTACGTTCAGTCCCTTCCTTTCTTCAATAGAAAAGTCTATTGTCTACAGAAAACACCCTGCAGACGAGATGTTGTTTCCGTTTTGCAGCTTTCCCAGAAGGTAACCAGTTCTGTAAAATTCCATTGGTGTTTTTCCACTTTCCCAGTCCTTGTAATGTCCCGAAGCTCCTCGAGGGGGATTGTTATAACTTTGTTTCCTCTAGTCCAAAAGTCAAGTTGTTATCCATATTCGCCATTTTGTATCCAGATTTTAACAAATTGTAGCAAATTGAAGCAAATTTAACCAGCCAAGTTCTCATAATAAAATCCACTCCACTTTCCGACTTTGACAGCTATTTTGAAAACTGTCGAACTCTCCGACTCCTTTCACCAGGCTCTCTCTTCAATCGCCCCGGTTCCCAGGGGGGGGGGTTGTGTTTCCCTTCTCCAGTTCCTCCTCCAGCACAGTTCTTGTAGTTCCCCATCGTGGAATTGTAATTTTTATCAGCAATGCAAGCCTTTTTGGGTCTTGGTTTCCCCGTCTTTGTTTTAGACAATTTACAGTAGGGAGGGGACTGACTTCCTTTTTGAATCCCCCCCGCTCGTATCCAATTCGAAAAAAAAATTTCTTTTTTCCTCCTTTTGAACCCGATTTCCAGATTTACTCACGGGTTATTGTTGAAAAGTCCGAATTTTCAATGGAAGAAGTCAGCGCTCTCCGCCGGATGGCATGCGGCTGCGCTCAGCAGGGGAAGCAGAGGACTCAAGGCACCACGCTTCTCCCCGGCACCCGATCCGTAGCCTTTAAAAAGGCTCCTTCACGAGTCGGGAGGGCGCTAACGGTGCAAGCCGAGTCTCCATGTCCACGGCCTCCGTGGCCGTGGTTTCTAAGGGTCCCCGCATCGCCGTTGCGGTAGGACCCAGCCCCTGCCGAGCAGACTCCCTCCGGAGCTCGGAGGGAGTCCGCCATTCGGCGATGGCGCCAACCCGGAAGTCCCATAAGGCATCGTTTCCAGGCCTTTGACCATTTTGGTTGCCCTCCTCTGGACACGTTCCAGTTTGTCAGTGTCCTTCTTGAACTGTGGTGCCCAGAACTGGACACAGTACTCCAGGTGAGGTCTGACCAGAGCAGAATACAGTGGCACTATTACTTCCCTTGATCTAGATGCTATACTCCTATTGATGCAGCCCAGAATTGCATTGGCTTTTTAAGCTGCCGCGTCACACTGTTGGCTCATGCCAAGTGATCAGCATAAGTGGTTTATTTGTGTTGACCTGAACATGGTGAACTTTTTGTTGAGACAACAGTCTGGCTTCACCAAGTACCCATGTTTTCTGTGCATGTGGGATAGTAGGGACCGTGCTCAGCATTACACGAAGAAGGACCGGCCTGTGCGGGAGGAATTGGTGCCTTGCAAAGAAAGGAACGTCATCAACGACCCTCTGGTGGACAGAGACAGAATACTCTTCCCACCGCTGCACATCAAGCTCGGCTTAATCAAGCAGTTCACCAAGGCTCTGGACAAGGATGGTGACTGCTTCACTTACATGTGCCAGGCTTTTCCAGGATTGACCATGGAGAAGTTGAAAGCTGGCATCTTTGACGGTCCTCCGATCCGTCAGCTCATCAGAGATCCAGAGTTCGGAAACTCAGTGAACGAAGTGGAACTGGAAGCGTGGAAGTCATTTGTTCTGGTAGTGAAGAACTTTCTGGGCAACAATAAGGCCAGAAACTACGCAGAACTTGTCAACAACATGCTGACTGCTTTCAGAAACCTGGGCTGCAACATGAGCGTCAAGATGCACTACCTATTTTCACATATGGACCGGTTTCCTGAGAACCTGGGTTCAATGAGTGACGAGCAGTCACACTGTTGGCTCATGTCAAGTTTGTGGTCAACCAAGACTCCTAGATGCTTTTCACATGTACTGCTCTCAAGCCAGGTGTCACCCATCTTGTATTTGTGCCTCTCATTTTTTTGGCCCAAGTGCAATACTTTACATTTCTCCCTGTTAAAATTCATCTTGTTTGTTTTGGCCCAGTTCTCTAATCTGTCAAGGTCGTTTTGAAGTGTGATCCTGTCCTCTGGGGTGTTAGCCACCCCTCCCAGTTTGATGTCATCTGCAAATTTGATCAGGATGCCCTTGAGTCCATCATCCAAGTCGATAAAGATGTTGAATAAGACTGGGCCCAAGACAGAACCCTGTGGCACCCCACTAGTCACTCTTCTCCAGGATGAAGAGGAACCATTGATGAGCACCCTTTGGGTCCGGTCAGTCAGCCAGTTACAAATCCACTAAGTAGTAGCATAGTCAAGACCACATTTTACCAGCTTCTTTACAAGAATATCATGGGGCACCTTGTCAAATGCCTTGCTGAAATCAAGGTAGACTACATCCACTGCGTTCCCTTCATCTACCAGGCTTGTAATTCTGTCAAAAAACGAGATCAGGTTAGTCTGACATGACTTATTTTTCAGAAACAGTGGCAAGAGAAATTGATGAGCTACGCAGAGTTGGCTAAATTGACATATAAACTGCAGGACAAGGACAACTGTGACTTTAAGGAAGAATGGGAGCTTTTTACAAACTATCTAAAAAGACAACGAGATGAACTGGACTCCTTGGCAGATTTTGAATAAACATACACAAATTTATTGGTTGATAACATGTTGGATAGACTTCCTGTTTCCGACGGTGGGAAATGGCGGACTCCCACACCACTGGGCCCCAGCCATTCTGATAATTCAGGGGTGATATGGGGGTAATTAGCCCTGGCAGCCTCCCCAGGGTAGGGGAGGACTGTCTCGGTCACCAAGATTTGTCCAAGATTGCTGGTGTGGCAGACGGCAGGGCAGTGGGTCACGGAGCAAGGAACGACTGGCACTCCTGCGATGCCACTCCCATGGCCGGATGCATCTGTTTGGGAAAATATAAAGATTCGAAAAACAAACAGACACGCTCTGAACTGATGAAGCTGGGGGGGGGGGACTTCAGTATGTACAGTCTCTGGTGTAAAAGATCGAACTTCAAAGAGATCCTCATCATGATGTGTGGACTCCGGAGGGGCTTGGTATGTTCTTTCTAACATTAACAATTGGTTTTTCATGCCAAGCCTCATTAAGAACTTAAATTGCTTTTAAAAAGGTGAGTACAGATGGACTTCTATATATAATTGGAACTTATCTGCAGCCGGACTTCCGGGTTGGCTCATCGGCGAAAGGAAGAACTTCTCCGCACAGAGAAGTGCGCTCCTCAGAAATCGGGTCTGGCTGCTGCGGCGAAGGCAGACACCCTTCAAAAATCACAGGCAGGAGAAGCCTGTGAGCCTGGGATCCGGCGGGCACCATTGCGCTCCCCCCAGAAGCAAGGGAAACCCCTTTTTTAAAGGGATTTCCCTGTCGGAGTGGGGGGGTGTGGCGCGGTGCTGAGGATCAATCGCTACTTCTGTGGAGTGAAGCCGCTAATCCTTTGTAGGAGAACGCTAACTTTTTCCTGGTAATTCAGAACATTTGACAGCAACAACCCGTGAGTAAAGCGGAATTTGGAACTTTTTAAAAAGGATAAATTGATGAATTTGGCTACGATGGGGGAGGTCAGAAACAGGAAGTCTGCCTTCCCCTTTTTGTAAATAAGCGGAAACAAAGAGACTGAGCTAAAACTCTTGAAAATAATTAATTAACGGCTAAGTTCTAATATTGAAATTAACAACCCCCCCCCTTGAAGGCAGGAGAAGAGGGGGAGAGTTTCTATTTGAGACTGAATAGACCTGTGAAGTGGTAGAGAAGGATTTAAAACTCCATCGTTCAGACCCGGGGATCGGGCTGCCATTGGAATGCATACTGGTTGCATCGGAAACGTTCTTTGACAGTTACTTAGATAAGAACGTAACATTGTTTTGGACTGTCTGCTCTTGCTACAAAAAGGCTAAAGAGACTGGGAGCAGTTACAAATTAATATTACTGTTGCAGTTAAGTGGTATAAAGGGAAAAAAAGACTAAGATAAATTCAGCCAGTAACTTTGTCCCTCTAGAGGAAACTTTTGAAATTGCTACAACTGACAAGTGCTTGAAGTGGAAATTCCCCATTGCATGTTATGACTTGGGACCGTGAGATCTAACCTTGAGCTGTGGAATTGTTATGGCAGATGGGAAAGGGAAAATAAGCATATCAACAACGAGGTCTGGGAAACCGCTGCGAAGAGCTTCAGTATCTGGATCTACAACTTCATCCGCCCTACCTCAATTAAAAGTAAAAGAAATGGCTACAGATGAAGGTGTGGCTAATGTCTTAAAAAAGATAAATGACCCTTTAGAACAACTTAGCAAAAAAGTTGAAGAGACCAGTAAGAAAGTGGATGTTACCAATCAAAAGGTGGATGATACAAATAAGAAAATTGATGAGAACGCAGAAAGACTGATTAGTTTGGAACAGAAAGCCAATAGTAACGCAGAATCTATTGAACAACTGATAAAAGAATCTAATCTGACACGGCAAACTGCAGAGGAAGCTAGGGAAAAAGTTGCAGTTGTGGAAGCTAAACTAGACCAATTGGAAGCAGAAAGTGTCCCAGACCTGGCGAGACAACTGGAGGATCATAAATTAAAATTTTCTGTGCTTGAGCTCAAGGATAAACAGGTTAATTTAAGGATCAGAGCGATACCCGAGGTCGAGAAAGACAACTTGGCAGACTTCCTCACGCAACAATTTGTAGAATTTTGGGGACTGAAACAAGAGGACTTTAGAATTGTGAGAGCCTTCAGGCTTGGAAGAGGAGGGAGGAAGGAGAAGAACAGAGTAAGAGATTGTCTGATCACCTTAAGAACCAAAGAGGAAAGAGACATAATTTTAAGTCAGCATTACAAGAAATCCTTGGTGATAGTGCAGTCAAGAGCGGAAATTTTCAAAGATATTCCAAAACATCTTTTGGACCTTAGGTCCAACTATGTTGGATTGGCTGCCTTGTTGAGAAAGAACCAAATTATTTTTAGGTGGGAATTTCCCCAAGGTCTCTCCTTCACCTTTAAAAGAAGGAAGATAAAAATAAGATCAGAAGAAGACAGAGATAAGTTTTTGAATAAACACGAGGAAGATCTGCAGAAAGAACTTGGAAAAGTAGGCCCGACGAACACAACACCGACGGAAGAAGAGCAAGCACTTGGGGCAGTTGGAGGCAAGGAGAAAGTAATTACATAATGGCACTACAAATATTGAGCTGGAACATTAATGGTGCTAACTCCCCTGAAAAAAGGAAGAAGGTCTTTCATTTACTTAAAAAGGAACATTTGGACTTGATTTGCTTGCAAGAAACACACGTGACAAGGCTACACAGGAAGTTATTAATCAATAAAAGATTGGGCCAAGAATTTATTTCATCAGATAAAGTTAAAAAAAGAGGAGTAGTCCTATATGCAAAAGAGAGCCTATCACCAAAATTTATGTTTAAAGATGAACAAGGAAGAATTGTTGCAATTGAAATAAATTCACAGGGAGAGAAATTTTTGATAATAGGTATTTATGCGCCAAATGAAGGAAAATCGGAATTCTTTAAGAAGTTACACGAGACTCTTATGGACTATATGGAATACAATATGATTTTGATGGGAGATATGAATGGAGTAGTCTCCTCAAATATGGATAAGGCACAGAGACAGGTAGTTACCAATGATGGCAGACTACCAAAAACTTTTTTCGACATGACTGAGAATATGGACTTAGTGGACATTTGGAGAACTAAGAATCCTCTAGGAAGAGAGGGAACTTTCTTTTCTGAGACCAAGATGACATGGACAAGAATTGACCAAATCTGGGTAACTAGAAGTTTGGTACCAAAGACAAATAAGGTAGAAATCAGCCCTAAAACCTGTTCTGACCATAATGCGGTTAAGATGGAAATGAAACTGACACCAACTGGTTCCTTTAGATGAAGAATGAATGATGCCCTGTTTCGAAGTGAGGAATTCACCAAGAAGGCCCAAAAAACTCCGAGAGACTACTTTGAGATAAATATGAACACTACAGTGGAAAAAAAGAGTTATTTGGGATGCAAGTAAGGCGGTCATGAGAGGTTTTTTGATACAACAGAATGCAATTAAGAAAAGAACACAAAATGAGAAAAAAGACAAAATCCTGGAAAAAATAAAGGAAGGAGAGAAAAAATTGAGAATGAAACCAAAGTCGCAAGAGATTCTGAAAGAGATAAAGTTATACCAAGTACAATATATGAAATTGATGAACGAGGAAATAGAATGGAAGATTAGACAGATGAGACAAAAGACATTTGAATCGGCAAGTAAGTGTGGGTGGAGTTTTATGGAAAAAAACTTACAGGGGATGGGGGTCGGTGAAAGTTTTGGAAATGGTATAGGTGCAATTTATACAGAACAGAAGGCCAAATTAATTGTGAACAATGTGGTGATGGAAGAATTTAAGATTGAGAAAGGAACGCGACAAGGGTGCCCAATCTCTCCATTGCTCTTTATATCGGTCCTGGAGGTTTTGCTGAATATGATAAGAAGGGACCAGCAGGTTGAAGGGATACAGGTGGGGGCTAAACAGTACAAATTGAAAGCATTTGCTGATGACTTGGTATTAACTTTACAGGAGCCTGAGACTAGTACTAAAAGAGCACTGAAATTAATCCAAGATTTTGGTCAGGTAGCAGGTTTTAAGTTGAATAAAATGAAAACAAAAGTGCTGGGGGAAAAATTTAACTGCAATGGAGAGAGATAAGTTCCAGAAGGAGACAGGACTATCATTGGTTAAGAAAGTGAAATATTTTGGGGTTAACATGACCTCTAAGAATGTGAACTTATTTAAAGATAACTATGAAAAATGCTGGTCTGAAGTGAAAAAGGATTTAGAAATATGGTCAAATTTGAAACTATCATTGCTAGGCCGAATTGCTGTTATAAAGATGAAATATTGGGAAATCTTGGAGCAAGAGGGAGACAGGCTAAAACTGCAGAGTTTTGAAAAATTAAAAAATAGAGTGAGAGATTGGCTCCATTATTATCAAATAATGGAGGCATATAAATTGGACAAAAAATTAGGCTTCCAGGTGGAAAAATCAAAGTTGGAAACAGAATTGTTAGAACCCAAAGTTAAAAATTTGTCACGAATGTATAACTTGCTGTTGAAATGGAATACTCAAGATGAAATGGTGAAATCTGCTATGACTAAATGGGCACAGGATGTCGGACATAACATTATGATGGTTGACTGGGAACAGTTATGGACCACCGGTATGAAATTTACGGCATGTAATGCCTTAAAGGAGAATTTAATGAAAATGATGTACAGGTGGTACTTAACACCAGTCAAGCTTGCAAAAATTTATCATTTGCCTGACAATAAATGCTGGTGGACGTGCCCAAGGATTAAGACCTTCTGGGAAATGATATATAACGAAATGAAAAAGGTATTTAAATATACCTTTCTGAAGAAACCAGAGGCCTTTCTCCTGGGCATAGTCGGCCAATTGGTGTTAAAGAAAGATAGAGCCTTTTTTATGTATGCTACAACAGCAGCAAGAATACTTATCGCAAAGTACTGGAAGACACAAGAACTACCCACTCGGGAAGAATGACAGATGAAACTGATGGACTACATGGAAATGGCGGAAATGACCGGCAGAATCCGAGACCAGGGAGAAGAGTCGATGGAATAAGATTGGAAAAAATTTAAAGTATATTTACAGAAATATTGCAAAATTAATGAATGTTAGAAGTATATTGGAATGAAGTTACACGGTTTTAGCAGAAGGGTTATTAAGAATTATATGAACATTAAGTGTTAATGTGTTAAATTGGGAAATTGAAAGTTAAATTGTGTTATGATAAATTATAGACCAAATTGAAGAAGAGGGAAAGGATTTGTTGAACTAGATAATTTGAACTAGAATACAAAAAAGGGAGGTGTGAGGAAGTCGAGGAAATAAGCTAACGAAAGATTTGGATACAAAAATTTGGATGTGTGTTTTTGGTTTTTTTTCTTATGTTGTATTGTTGTACTGTATTGTATTTTCTTCTTTTTCTTTCTTTTTATTGTTGATGTATTGTTTGTTGAATTTATGTATCGTTTTTCTTTTATTATTTTTCTTTTTATAAGTATAAAATATCTAACAAATTTTATTAAAATAAAAAAAAGGAACTTATCCGCAGCCGCCTTTTCTTTTAAGTTTCGAAATACCTGCTAAAGACGAAAACAAAGAGTAAAAAGGTGCTCACCCACTAAGCAGTTACGGAATATTTGAAATATCTCCCTGATTAAGAGAAACAGGAGCTAATTGATGGCCAGCCACAAAGACTGGAGACAATATTATATATGCAACTGTTTGCAAAAAGAATTTTTTCACTGTGTGAGAGAGAAAAGGCTAAATGGATGTCTGGCAGCCCCCCTCTAGGGCCCAGAGGGGGGACTGGGTGGATTCCAAAGGATGATCCATCGTCAACTGACTGATATATGACTACACAGCAAACAGGCAGCTTAAGAATAAATCAACAAGGAGTCTTTGAAGGAGGTTTCTCTCTGTTTCTTCGATAACAGCTGGACGGGAAAGATTAATGATTTGGGAGCTGCCAAAATAACAATCCTTAAAGAGTTGGTCAGAAGCCTGGAATGGATACAATTAGATGAAGCGGCACAATTGAAAAACAAAAATAGTTGAAATACATGGGCAAATCTGCACTCTATGAAAAAAAATATCATTTGTCTTCTGACATGATTGAGGATCACAGAGCCAGAGATAAACGTGGAGGATAAAATTGGGATATTGAATTATGAAAACACTGATGATGAGAGGCAGGACTATGATTTGGAAAGTGCTTCGGAATTCAGATTGTGGGAAGTCAACAAAAAATTAAGACTATAATTTGGAAGACAATTGGACTTTTTAATTTTAGTTTTATATTTTTATTGGATTTGATTTGATATGTTAATTGGATGTTCTTATTGGAAAATTAATAAACGCTCTAACAAAAAAAAATAACATGTTAGATAGATAATGTAAGGATATGTACAATTTTATAACATGCAGAGAATAATATGTGCTGAGAAATCAGAGAGAGGAGCTAAGGGAAGTCTCTGGTGGGGGGGAGGGATGGAAGGAAGGGTTTTTGCAATGGAAATTCATAAGTATTTTAGCACATGGTTCTCCTAATACACACATTTCTATATGGCATTATACCTAATATACACATTTTGGCAAGTGGTTTCTCTAAAATAATGTATTTTTGCATGTTACTTCCATTAATAAATGTATTTTTGTACATTTTTTTTTTTAAATAAAGAAACCTACATCGCAAAATTCAAGAAGTGCACATTTTGAAGGATAACTCCATTTCAGTGAATGTATAGTTTTTGGGAAACAAACCAAATTTCTCTCTTCTCTTCTTCTCCCACCCAGCATTCTTTCCTTCTTTACCAGCTATTTGAAACTAAAGATCTGGTACTCATTCTTCCAGGTGAAATGAGAAATGCCCCCATATGAGATGTATCCTTAGGACAGAGGTGGATTGAGGGCAGCGTGGTTCAGCTGCAGTGGTATGGGGCGTCGCAACAATGACTTTGAACGAAAGTCGAGAGGAGGGGGGTGCCAAATTTTGGCACCGCCACTGCTTGGGAGCAGTAGCTGTGTGAGAAGATCTATCTAGTCTTAATATAGAATATAATAATAGGAGTAAGTATAGTGGCACTGGGCTTTAAAAAACAAAAAACAAAACTGGAACTCACTGGAGTTCAGTTCCAGCACCTTAGAATCAGGCCATTGCCATTCTAAGAAAACAGGCATTCATGGTGAGTTCTGGCACCTCTGTTTTCTAGGGAAATAGCTCTGATGTGGCAAAATCATTTGACATTCTCCATGTGGCTGACCTGATGCTTGTTGTGCAGGGATAGGAAAAGTGATACCTGCTGACATTTTCTCTTCAACATAGCTATTAAGGTCCCTTCAAAAGCCCTGCCCTGCTTTCCTTCTTATCACCTTTCTCTCAGAAGTGTCACATAGCCACTTTCTCTGGTCCTCCCCTTTCTTCTAATATACTGATCGGAATTAACAAGTGACAGCTAGGCTATTCTATCTGGGGGCTACGGTATGCTTAAAGGTACAATGCAAAATTGGCCTTTGTTAAGGCCTTTGACCAATAAGCCTTATCTCTAATTAAGATCTGGAATAATATGGTGGTCAAGTTTTAAGAAAGCCAAACCCAAGGAAATCCCAGTTTACTATAAAAGAATCGGAAGGTAGCTATCAGAAGCAGGGGTGCCAACTTGAATAAAATATTTTGGGGCCTAGGTAAGCCCTGCCCCATATAACTGATCACAAGACAACTTTTTTTTGGGGGGGGGGTGATTTCCTCAAATATAGGCGTTAGCTCCTATGATCAGAAGTACCTGCCCAGAAGGATTGCAAAGGATAGTGGTGCATTCTGGGCCTGGTTTAAACTTGTCCAGGTCCTTCCAGAGATAATCTGTTGGAGGTTTTGAAGGTCTTTTAGAATCTGCAGCCCAGACCTGCAACAATGAAACAGGAAGCAAGCAGTCAGATGCTGCATAATTTTGCCTTGAATTTTTCCACAACATAACAGCAAATGCAGCCCTCTGATTACTAAACCTCTCCTGCAATGCACCTTGTTATTTTGCTCACCATTACTGAAGAATTAGCCTTCATTCTGATCTTTGGGGGGAATTTGAAGATCGCTATTGGATGGCCGCCAAAGTTCTGCTGGAGTGTATAATCTCCAATGCCCTCTTCTTTATCAGGAGAACTGTTCAGTATCTTCACATAATAGCCATGCGAATGAACTTCAACAATTTTAAGGTTCCCAACCGCACTAAAAATAAGAAGATAACTGAGTTCAGTGTTTTTCAGGCTCCTGGGAACAACTATCTCTATACTTATACTGGGGTTAAGGTAAAGGTAAAGGTACCCCTGCCCGTTCGGGCCAGTCTTGCCAGACTCTAGGGTTGTGCACTCATCTCACTCTATAGGCCGGGAGCCAGCGCTGTCCGCAGACACTTCCGGGTTACGTGGCCAGCGTGACAAGCTGCATCTGGCGAGCCAGCGCAGCACACAGAACGCCGTTTACCTTCCCGCTGGTAAGCGGTCCCTATTTATCTACTTGCACCCGGGGGTGCTTTCGAACTGCTAGGTTGGCAGGCGCTGGGACCGAACGACAGGAGTGCACCCCACTGCGGGGAATTGAACCGCCGACCATGCGATCGGCAAGTCCTAGGCGCTGTGGTTTTACCCACAGCGCCACCCGCGTCCCTTATACTGGGGTTACTAGTACAGAAAAGGTGGGATTACCATATATGCCTAGTCCCTCCCCATGGAATCTCCCCCAATGGGTAGCACCATCAGACAGCAGAATAAGGCACTTGATGGGGCTCAGATTGAGTAGGGGTCCACCGGGAGCTGGCATTGCTGCCTCATTTAGAGTCACTCTTCCTACCCAGCCAAGCGTAGTGCACAGTCACTGTATACCCCCCAGAAGTCCGCTTACCCCAAGAAGGGCTGGGCGTTGGGGGGCTGGCGTGGGCTGTTTTAAATCCCCCAGGAGCGGACCTGAGGGAAGCCTGATTGTTCCCTCAAGCCCCAGACAGCCCTCCTTCAATGCCAGCCTGCCATTGGCCAATTCGGCAGGCTGACACAGAGCAGGATTTCAAGCTGGGAGCGCAAGGTGAAGCTTGCGCTCTGGAAGGGATCAGACGCTGACACCCAGCCCTGCATCGTCGGCGGGAGGCAAGGCGCTAGCCGTCTTGCAAAGCCACCGCTCTTCTTCATTGGATCCACCCACTCCCATAATTTTTGCCTTTACTCATTGAATTGACTTTGCTCTGGCTGTGGTGGTTGCCGTATTTGTGGGGCCGGTTGGAATTTGACTATCAGGTGAATTGGTTATGACCTGGATGTTTTGCCTACCTGTAGCAATCATCAGAACTTTGGCAGTTTAGGCATTTGGTAACCTTAGCCTTGGTTGGAGGGAGGGGAAGTACCCTCACCTTCCAAACCAGAAATAGGGTATCCCGTTAAAGAGATCCATGATGGAGTTGCTTCTGTCCATTCGCCCAGATGGGCGCTTTGGGCCTCAGCGCTCCTAGAGACAGGGATCCCTGCAGGGATCCCCCTAGTTGATGTAAGTGTAAGTAACCCACTGCCAGGTTGACCATGATGTTCTTTCCGATAGGCAGCCTGGAAATAAATGCTTACCCAATGCCTTTGCCAAACCAGCTGTAGTCAATAAAGTTGTGGCCTGATATGATTCCATTGAACTGTGTGGTCTCTTTGATGGGAGCTCATCTAAGCGGAGGAAGTGGGGATTGCACGGCCTGGACCTGCAAGTGGTTGGAGACAGCCATAGCCTCCAACATTTCTTCGATGAAAATAGGGGTGTCCCATTATATAATGATAATTTTACTATTTATACCTCACACATCTTACTGGGTTGCCCCCCCCAACACTCTGTGCAGCTTCCAACATATATAAAAAACACAATAAAACATTAAAAAAATTCCCTATATAGGATTGCCTTCAAATGGCTTGGGGATTGGATAACTCCATACCCTCCAATATTTCTCCAATGAAAATAGGGACATCCTAAGGAAAAGTGGGACATTCTGGGATCAAATCAGAAACCCGGACAGCTTCTCTAAACCAGGGACTTCCCTGTAAAATAGGGACACAGGGTCTGGATACAGGTTGTAGGTAGCAAGAAGTAGTTTCTGGTCTGGAAACTTGCCAACTAAGAGTATATCACTGGGGCTGATTTCTCAGGTCACATATTCTGTCCTATTCCATCCCATGTGGCACAAATCTTATTTCTCCCCCTGCTTCTCCCTCTATTTCCCCCATCTGTTTCTCTTTACCCCAATCTGGAGCTGACCCTGCACGTCCCTATTTTCATCAGAGAAATATTAGAGGGTGCTACATTCAGCCTGAAGTGGCAAAGACCAGGAAAGCTCTGCTGGTTCTGCTTCTTGTGAAAATAAGCAGAACCAGCCTAAGCCCAAGCCTGAGCCTGTGAGATCTTGAAGTATCCTCTCCCTTTCCCTGCTTTGGTAGTTTCCTTCTTACTGGAGTCATGAGAATGTTACTTAAAAAAACAAAAACAACCCACCAAGAGGCAATGTGTTGAAATGATTAAGATTTAATGTACTCTGCTTTTTACAGAAATGGTATTTCCCCCCAGAAATGACAGAGCAAAAATGAGACAAAGGTTCTGGGTTTAAAAAACAACAACGTTTTTTAGGGAGTCGAGGGACTACTGGACAGAACAGACACAATCACCTGTAGGTACTGGAAAGAAACAGGTTTATCTCTGGACTTTTGCTTAGTTAAGGCAACTCCACTGACAGAGCTGTCCACCCTCAGCCCCCACTAGGTGTTAATAATTATTTCAGGATGTGTTAGAGAACCACAGAAAGCCAAAAAAATGCAGCAACTCCATATATCTGATGCTGTGTAAGAATTGTTTGTTTTATACATACTGTGGTATGTTCAAGCCTTGTTCTCTTTTGCTGATAGTTCTGGTTTGTGGGTGTTTAATCCGACAATAATTAATTTCCCAAAAGCACATTTACAGCAACTCAGGTCAAACTGACATATTTTTGCAGCCTCAGATACTCATGCCAGATTAACAGTTTATGTGTGTTTTTTTTCAACATGTAACTCAGTTGATTATAGTATTGGTCAGCATGACCCACAATTCTATGAAAAATGTCTTCTTCTTCCTCTCTGGCGATCCTTCGTAGCCGAGTAAGATTGTCTTCCATAAACACAATTTTAAAAATGAGTCCGTAAGTGACTGTGGAGGCCAATTCTGGATCCACACGTCCTTCCACAGTGGGGACATTGGTTTCCTGGCGGGAGTTGATCACTTCCTCTTAGCACGTTTCTCCCTTTCGTCCTGAGTTCGAGTATCTTCAAAGCCCATGATACCTTTGGTCAAGGCTGTTCTCCAACTGGAGCGCTCGCAGGCAAGTGTTTCCCAGTTGTCAGTGTTTATACTACATTTTTAAAGATTTGCCTTTAGAGAGTCTTTAAACCTCTCCTGTTGACCACCAGCATTACACTTTCCATTTTTAAGTTTGGAATAGAGTAGTTGCTTTGGAAGACAATCATCAGGCATCCACACAACATGACCAGTCCAACGAAGTTGATGTTGAAGAATTATTGCTTTAACACTGGTGATCTTTGCTTCTTCCAGTACATTGATATTAGTTCACCTGTCTTCCCAAGTGATGTGTACAATTTTTCAGAGACACCGTTGATGGAATCTTTCAAGGAGTTGGAGATGGCGTTTATAAGTGGTCCATGTTTCACAAGCATATAGTAAGGTTGGTAGAAAAGTGTAAAAGCAGACTGAATAAGTGGCTCTTAAATGTTGTGATTTGAGAGCCACTGTTCCATTTCATTGATGTTAATTTCATTGATCTTAATTTGTTTCCTTGCTTATGGCCACCAGATGGGAAGGTTTGAAATACTCAACTACAGACTTCTGATCTCTGCAAGATGGCAAACGGAGCACAGATCTGATCACTCTGACAGATCTGAGCCCCGTCGAGAGTGGGAGGAAATGCCAAGGCGAGGCATACCCCTCCCTTGAGAGGGTTCTCAAGATGTTGCGAGGTCCAGCAGATTGCAAAGAGCTCTCCTGCAATTCCCAGACCCCTGCGCTGAAAGGCTCGGTGAGAGTGGGGGAAAGAAGGGGGTTTGAGTGCAATCTTGGCAACAACATGCCTCCACGGGAGCGAAGCCTTAGCACTCCGGCCACCAGCAGAGATTTTCCGTAACCAATATTTAAGCTGACAGGAATGTAAGAATATTTACTATTGAAATTAATTACCATATATACTCGAATATAAGCCGACTTTTTCAGCACATTTTTAATGCTGTAAAAGTTCTCCTTGGCTTATACTTGAGTGAGGCGGGCGGCAGCGGCGGAGGGATGAGCGGCCCAAAAGGAGCCCTTTCTCACTGCTGGTCCCGCCGCTGCCACCCGCCTCTCTCAGGGGCAGGCACAGGAGGTGCAGTTGGGAGAGGCGCTGCGCTGCGCTTGTGCCTCTCCCAACCAGGCTCCTATGCCTGCTCTTGTGAGCGGCAGAGGCAGAGGAGGAACAAACAGCCTGAAAGCAGCCCTTTTGGGCTACTTGTTCATCCTTCTCCACTGCTGCTGCCACCACCAGGTTTGTGATGTGGTGAACTGGCTTATACTTGAGTCAATAAGTTTTCCTAGTTTTTTGTCCTAAAATTAGGTGCCTCGGCTTATATTTTGGTCGGCTTATACTCAAATATATACAGTAAGCTTAATTTGGCGCCAGACGAAGGATTAAAAAGGAAGTCCGTTCTTTGTCTTCTGGGTAACCATACATAGAAAAAATTTGCAAGTGGAAAACTATGATCTTATTTGATATTTACTGTGTGGGCCTGCTGATGGGAGAATTCAAAGCAATTGAAACCCATTCTGTATTGTTTGACATTGCTACAGGGTTTTAAAGCTGGCCACAGCAGTATTTGTGTATGGAAAAGGGAAGGCAGTGACAACATCTGAGAGCCCTTACACTGCCCTTCCAAAGCTTTTCCCCGGTTGGCTTGTTACCAATACTGGAGTATAAAAGTGGAAACTGAATTTTGAACCGCAGCCGCCGTTAAAACTGGACTCAGCAGATGAGATTTGGATTAAGACAATTAAAGTACTCTGTTGGGGGAATATAAGAAAACTTTATCTCGGCTGGAGGGAACTACAGAGCACTGAACTTGGTTTACTGTATACATATTCAAATTTTAAGGAGGAAAAAAAAAAACTAGCAAGAGAGCTTGATGTTAAATTGTGGGCGAACATATCAGACGACACAGCGATTCTTCAAACAGCTCTTGTTTATTCAGAGGCCAGAACAGAACTGAACTGAAGAGCTCAGTCAGCCTGCTTATATAGAGCTCCAGAACAACGTAACTGTAGCATCTTTCTAAAACGATCCAATCACTGAACGTCACTCTCGATCCTTCATTTGCATACAAACTATCCAATCACTGAACGTCACTTTCGATCCTTCATTTGCATAACTATCTACAGTCTCCCCCTGCTGGCCCAGGGTGAGAACTTCAGTACATAACACCCCTCCCCACCAAGATAAGGCGTTAGTTACAATCATAATGGTTTCCTTATATACAGCACTACACGTAATGGTTCAATTAGGCACAAAAGCATATCGGTTACATTTCACATACTTAAACCAACAGTGATACATGTCCAACAACATAGTCCTTTAAATAAGTTGGGTGCTTGGAAACTCTGTCATACCGCCGGGGACTGGTAGCCAAGTCCGGGGGGCCACCCAATTCTTGCTGAGGCTGTGGTGCGACCCTAGGTGGCATTGAAACCAAGTCCCCTGGATCCGCTGCTGTGGGTAGAACCTCCGCAAGTGGAGTTGGCGGAATGTCAGGCACGACAGTGGTCTGAGTCTGTGGTAAGTCTGGCAGACCCTCTGAAGCAGCTTGGTTCGGCTCCACGCCGGCAGTTTGCAAGAGAGGTGTAGGTGGAACCTCACCATCTGTAAGTGTCTCTTCCAGAGCCACGAGTGCAGTTGGGGGCACCACGGTAGTGTCCAAGTCCCCAATCCTGTGCCTAAGCTGGTCTATGTGCTGCCACCACAAGCCTCCGTCTTCGAGTGCCACCTGGTACGAGCGAGGTCCAGTGACTCTCACTACTGTGGCTGGCACCCAGGGAATGTCCCCCACAAAGTTCCGGGCAAAGACCTGGTTTCCTGGAACAAATGACCGTGGCGCGTTGGCACAGCCTAGGGGTTCGGCCACAGCAAAGTCTGGGTGCAGCCGGTCGAGCGGGGACCTGAGGCGGCGGCCCATAAGCAGTTCGGCAGGACTCCGCCCTGTGGCCGCATGAGGGATGATGTGTTGTATGAACAAGTATTCGGCGACCCGCTCGTGCCAGTCTCCCCAGTCCAGGCGCGCCAGTGCCTCTTTTGCTGAGCGCACCATTCTCTCTGCTTGCCCGTTGCTGGATGGATGAAATGGATGCCCAGTCCCAAAAGATACCGCTCAAAAGTGCCTGACGTGAACTGTGGTCCGTTGTCGGAGACAAGGACATCAGGACACCCATGCGTCGCAAAGAGGCCTCACAGCACCCAGATGACGGCCTCGGTAGTGGTGGAGGGCATCAGGGCCACCTCCAGCCATTTGGAATAGGCATCCACCACTACCATAATGGTCCAGCCGTGAAAGTGGCCGGCCAGATCGATGTGCACCCTCAACCAGAGTGTCTTGGGCATCTCCCAGGTGTGTCCCTTAGCTGCCGGTGGCGCAGGCCTCGATTCTTGACAGGCGGAAACCCAGGCAGTGATGGCATCATCCATTTTAGGCCACCAGACGTAACACCGAGCCAACACCTTCATTTTGACGATTCCTGGGTGGTCAATGGGCAGAGCCTCCAGGACGTGTTGACAGAGTCTTTGGGGAATCACGACGCGGTCTCCCCACAGCAGACAGCCGCGATGAGCCGAGAGTTCATGTTGTCTGGTTGCGAACGGCTGGAACTCCAATGCAAAAGGCCCTTGTGGCCACCCCCTCCACACCCAGTTGAGCACACGGCTGATGGTGCGATCCTGGGCAGATGCAGAGGCCACAGTGGCAGCCAATACAGGCGCTGCTGGTAGATCCTCAATCAGGAGGAGCGATGAAGCAGGAGCCGGGTCTTCCACAAACGCTGGAAGAGGGCAACGGCTGAGGGCGTTGGCATGGCCCATCGATTTCCCGGGGCGATGGACGAGCCGGTAGTGGTAGGTAGCCAGGAAAACAGTCCATTGCAGCATGAGTGGCGAGAGGACCGGTGGAGTTGGACGATCACCGGAGAGGAGGCCCAGGAGCGGCTTGTGGTCAGTGATGAGGTCAAAAGTCCTGCTGTAGAGGTATTCACTCCAGCCACAAGTGCCAGTGCCTCCTTATTGAGCTGGCTGTAATTCCTTTCAGTCAGAGACAGCGTCCTGGAAAAGTAGGCGAGCGGTGCTTCTCTTCCATCTGGAAAATGGTGACTAAGGACAGCGCTGATGCCAAAAGGTGAGGCGTCGCAGACAAGGACCAGTAGCCTGGCTTCACTGTACTGTACCAGTACACTGTCTGATGAAAGGAGAGCCTTGACTGCATTGAAGGCCACTGTCTACCAATGACCCCAGGACCAAGGTGTCTTTGTGCTGAGGAGTCGATGAAAAGGCTCAGCCACCGTGGCTTTGTGGGGCAGGAACATGTTATAAAAGTTCAGCAGTCCCAGGAACGCCTGCAACTCCGTCTTGTTCTTTGGGATGGGGGCCTGCTGGATAGCACGGATCTTGGATGTGGTTGGGTGAAGGCCAGAGGCATCAATAAGATAGCCCAGGAACTCCACCTGTGGAACAGCGATCTGGCACTTCTCCCTCTTTACCTTGAGCCCGGCCTCCTGGAACCTGGTCAGCACGGTACGGAGGCGCTCGAACAGCTGCTGGTGTGAGTCTGCGGACACCAAGACATCATCAAAATATGGTACCACGCCCGGAAGCCCTTGCAGGAGACGCTCCATAAGGCTTTGGAAGATGCCAGGAGCCACACTCACCCCGAACTGCAAACGGCGGCAATGGAATGCCCCTCGGTGGGTAACGATCGTCTGGACTTCAGCAGTGGCATCATTGATGGGCAGTTGTTGATAGGCTTGGGCAAGGTCCAGCTTAGCAAAGACCTTACCCTCACCCAGGGAATGCAGCAGGTGTTGGACAACAGGAACCAGATAAGCGTCCTGCTGAAGTGCCTTGTTGATCATGCACTTGTAGTCAGCGCAGATTCTCACCGACCCGTCTGGCTTGACAGGCGTGACGATGGGGGTTTCCCACTTGGCGTGGTCAACCGGCTCCAAAACTCCTTGGGCAATCAGCTTGTCCAGTTGTTTGTCCACCTTAGCCTTGAGAGCAAAGGGAACCCGGCGTGGCTTTAGCTTGATGGGGGTGACTTGTGGATCAAGGCTAAAGGAGGTGGGCGTACCTGTATATTGCCCCAAAGTGCCGTCAAAAACCTTGGCAAAGTCTTTTACCAGACCCTCAGTCTCTGCGTTAGAGATGCAGTTGATGCCGGTGACTTCCAGGCTGAGGGCATCAAACCAGTCTAGCCCTAGGAGGCTTGGCCGCTGACCTTCGACCACCACCAGTGGGAGCAGGCCCAAAAAATCCTTGAAGGCGATCCAGAACCGGCCAACGCCTACCACGGGAATGTCGTTTCCCTGGTAGTCTCTCAGGTGTACGCGGTGAGAGTCGAGTTGCCTGTTGGATACTCTGGGTACCAGTCTTTCGATGGTGCTCCAAGACACGATGGACAGGGCAGACCCGGTGTCGATCTAAATGTCACATGGAGCTCCTTCAATGAGCACCGTGACGTTCAGCTTGCATCACGTAGGCGAGTCGGTTTGGCCAATCGTGGTTCCAGAGAGGCAGCGGCAGTTGGTGAGAGCGAAACAGCTTTCCTTGGCGGACTGGAGTGAAGACTTGGACTTGCGAGTCGGTGAAGGGGGGTGTGTGTCAGACGGAGCCGATCGGCAGACCTTAGCGATGTGGCCCCTTCTGGAACACTTCTGACAGATGGCATCTCTGAATCGACACTTGGCACGGGAATGGTTGCCTCCGCAGCCGGCACATTCTGATTGGCCCTTGGACTTCTGTTGGAACTTCCTGCGCTCCCGCTTTGTCTGGTGCACATCATCGTCTTCACTGGAGGATGCCTCATCACTGCTGGCCTCTTCATGACACGGGCTGCTGGCCTTGCAGATCTCCTGGGAGGAGCGTTCGGCAGCTTCCGAGGCCACGGCCTCCTCAATGGCCTTCTGCAGCGTGAGGTCTGGCTTGGTGAGGAGACGCCGTTGCAGACAGATGTCCCGGACCCTGCAGACGATTCGATCCATCAGGGCATCATCTAAGTCTCGGAACTCGCAGTGCATTGCAGCCTGTCGGAGGGCGGTGGTGTAGTTGTTGATTGACTCCCCCTCTGCCTGGTTCCGGTGGTAGAATGCATGGCGGGCAGCAATCTTGGACGGCTTTGGCACGTAGTGGTTGCGGAGCTTCTCTTGAATCGTGTCCCATGGTGTTGCCTGGACTGCTTCAGGCGCAACCAATGCTCGCGCTGTCTCAAACACCTCAGGCCCACAGAGGCTGAGGAATAGGCCCCGCTTACTTGCGTCAGCTCGTTGGCTTGGAGGTAGAGCGAGGTAAGAGTCCCATGATTCAGAGGCTGGCGCAAATGGCAGTAGAGGCAAAAGTGAAGGCATGATTCCGATGCCGGCGTGGAGGGCGATGGATGGAACACCGTGCTCTAGCCAGAACAGTCAGCTCTGAATTGGTTCTGTTCAGTGATTTCGCTTAGTGATTCAGCTCTGCTCAGAGGGTGACCGCATTTGGCTGTGCTCTGATGTCCATCGATCCCATCCTCGTCGCCAGCGTTAAGTTGTGGGCGAACATATCAGACGACACAGTGATTCTTCAAACAGCTCTTGTTTATTCAGAGGCCAGAACAGAACTGAACTGAAGAGCTCAGTCAGCCTGCTTATATAGAGCTCCAGAACAACTTAACTGTAGCAACTTTCTAAAACTATCCAATCACTGAACGTCACTTTCGATCCTTCATTTGCATAACTATCTACAGTATCCCCCTGCTGGCCCAGGGTGAGAACTTCAGTACATAACAGTTGATATATCTATTTATAAGGATCTTCAAGTGCTGCAACTCTTCATTCTACCCTGAGACATTTTTAAAAATTGGATACTTAATTTAGTACTCTCTTTCCTGGACAATTAAGTGGTAATTCTTATGGATATATTGTTTCTGACTCTGTTATATATGAAGATCAACATAGAATTTGGGTTTTATGTTAAACTGCATATGTGTATAAAGTAAACAGGTCAAAAGAAGGGGGTGTAGTGGGAAAGCACAGAAACTGTTACTGTTTACTGAGAACTTACATGGAATGGTCTTGAAACTGATAAGGTGGTGGTGAAAACTGGCTGTTTTGAGAACAACGGAAAGATGAAAATATGACAATGATTAAACAGTCAGAGTTGAGTTTGGACAGAAGGGTCCAAGTACAGGACCCGGGGGATAAATTTTAATTTGAATAGGTGAATCTTTTTTCTGAATTAAAAAAAGAATTTATGAGAGAGATGAAGGAAATTATGGCTAAAATAACAGATGAGTTTCCAACCTGAATGGATCAAAGCATTAAAAGGGTAACAGAATCAATTGAACTAATAGAGTCTTGGACAGGGAGAACTGAGGAATGGGATGTTCCTAGGCAAAAGTTGGAGAGGAAGCCTGAAAACTGGGGAAAATTATTGATATGAAGAAACTATAAAAGGGTAGATTTGGAATTTTTGTGGTTTAGGCAGAAAACACTTGAGGCGGTCGTGGTGGAGAAAATGAGGCAGAAAGTACAACCTTTGAGACTTAGAGAAGTTTGGAGGGAAGACGAGCTGGATTTGGAACTTGCCTCAACTGACAGATGTCTGCTGATGAAATTAAAGTGTGCCAAAGTTAGGAAAAAGAATGGGAAATAGTCTTGGAAATGGTTATTGTTTATGTGCAAAATATTGTAGATATTGGTACATTAGCAGGCTTTGATTAAATGCTTGCAATTAGTAGGGATGGGGATAAAATTAGAAGAAAAAATAATAGTTAACCACAGATGTTAGTAAGTTTTGATTAACTATGTGTAATTATTAGAAAATTGGGTAAATGGATATGGAATTGTAAGTGAATTTTACAATTTCAATCTGTTACCTCCGAGGATGTGGACAGGCTGCTTGGACAAGTGAAACCAACCACCTGTCTCCTTGATCCTTGCCCATCCTGGCTGATAAAAGCGAGCCGGGAAGGGCTGGGCGATGGGCTCTGAGGGGTGGTGAATGCTACCCTCTGTGAGGGAGCCTTCCCAGACCTGCTGAAAGAGGCGGTCATTAAACCGCTTTTTAAAAAAACATCTTTAGACCCGGCCAGTATGGCCAACTATTGCCCAGTCTCAAATCTTCCGATCTTGGGCAGGGTGATTGAGCGGGTGGTTGCTGAACAACTCCAGGCACGCCTGGAGGATGCGGACCATTTGGATCCCTTCAAATAGGGATTCAGGCCTCATCATGGGACTGAAACTGCCTTGGTCGCGCTGGTCGATGATCTCTGGAGGATTAGGGACAAAGGTGAGAGCTCTCAGTGGCCTTTGATACAATCAACCATAACATCCTTCTGGACCGTCTAGAGGGGCTGGGAGCTGAGGGCACTGTTATACAGTGGTTTCGCTCCTTTCTCCTGGGCCATGTTCAGAAAGTGGTGGTGGGGGATGAGTGTTCAGACCCCTGGGCCCTCACTTGTGGGGTGCCTCAGGGTCCTGTCCTCTCCCCCATGCTTTTTAACATCTATATGAAGCCACTGGGAGAGATCATCAGGGGGTTTGCACTGGGTGTCCATCAACATGCAGATGATACCCAGCTCTACCTCTCTTTCAAATCAGAACCAGTGAAGGCGGTGAAGGTCCTGTGTGAGTGCCTGGAGGCAGTTGGAAGATGGATGGCGGCTAATGGATTGAGGTTGAATCCTGACAAGACAGAAGTACTGTTTTTGGGGGACAGGGGGCGGGCTGGTGTGGAGGACTCCCTGTTCCTGAATGGGGTAACTGTGCCCCTGAAGGACCAGGTGCTCAGCCTGGGAGTCATTTTGGACTCACAGCTATCCATGGAGGCACAGGTCAAATCTGTATCCAGGGCAGCTGTCTACCAACTCCACATGGTACGCAGGCTGAGACCCTACCTGCCCGCAGACTGTCTCACCAGAGTGGTGCATGCTCTAGTTATCTCCCGCTTGGACTACTGCAATGTGCTCTACGTGGGGCTACCTTTGAAGGTGACGGAAACTCTACGTGGGGCTACCTTTGAAGGTGACGGAAACTACAACTAATCCAGAATGCGGCAGCTAGACTGGTGACTGGGAGTGGCCACCAAGACCACATAACACCGGTCTTGAAAGACCTACATTGGCTCCCAGTACGTCTCCGAGCACAATTCAAAGTGTTGGTGTTGACCTTTAAAGCCCTAAATGGCCTCAGCCCAGTATACCTGAAGGAGCGTCTCCACCTCCATCATTCTGCCCGGACACTGAGGTCCAGCGCCGAGGGCCTTCTGGCAGTTCCCTCATTGCGAGAAGCAAAGCTACAGGGAACCAGGCAGAGGGCCTTCTCGGTAGTAGCGCCCGCCCTGTCGAACGCCCTCCCATCAGATGTCAAAGCGATAAACAACTACCTGACATTCAGAAGACATCTTAAGGCAGCCCTGTTCAGGAAAGGTTTTAATGTGTGACATTTTAGTGTATTTTTGGTCTCTGTGGAAGCCGCCCAGAGTGGCTGGGGAAACCCAGCCAGATGGGCGGGGTACAAATAATAAATTATTATTATTATTATTTTGTTTACATAAAGAACCAGAAGATGGGATGGAGGGAAGTCCGCAGATTCATGGAATATTGAAGAAAAGGTTTTGGGGACTGGGGGGTAAAAATGTTCTTTTTTATTGATGTTAATGTGGAATTAAATTGTGAAAAACAATAAAATTATTTAACAACAACAAAGAAGAAATATTCAACTAGAACCTTTGTCCTCTGTGGACACAATCCAGCTAAGTTATGCGCATACAGTAGAGCATGGGTTAAGGCCACCTCAGACATTCGGGTTCCAAAAAAAGTTTGCAAACCAGAACACTCATTTCCGGCTTTGTGGTGTTTGGGAGCCAAATGTTCAAGTCACAAGGTGTTTGAGAACCAAGGTACGACTGTATAAGATGGATACTTCAAAGAAACATCTAGCTCATCAGTATTTATTCCCTATTTTCAGTATGCTTGGGTACCACCTGGGAGATGCATCAGAGATCACTCGTGATCCCCAGAGCATGATGGTAATTAGAATTGCCAGGAACAGCCTGGAGCTTGTGCTTTTCTCCTTAATACCCCCATAGCTGCAAAATAAGACGGAGGTGCAGCCTGCACCCCATCCCTGCCTGCTGCTGGGTCTCACACATTAAGGTTTCACACATTGCTTAGAAATGCTAACAATTCAGCGGTATATAAATGCCTTAAAAATAAATATTCACTTTCACAGAAGTGAGGCTGTCAACAAGAGTTGGAACTCCAGTTCACAACTTAGGTGCTTTAAGCGGAACAGCAAGCCAGATGCTGTCCTTCAATAGGCATGGGCAAAAACAGTTATCTCCACACATGCCTGCTTGTACCCTAAGATAATCAATCACCCTTCTCTGGCTGCCCATGATCTGAGCTGTGGCAGAAAATGGGGAAAGAGGCCTTTTCTGTGGTGGTGCCCCAGTCACAAAATCCTCTCTTCCCCCCATGGAGGCTCACCTGGGGCCCACTTTGTTGTCATTTTGGCGTTTTAATTTCCCCAGGCCTTTTAATCTCAGCATTTTTAATGACATGTTTACATTCTACTGCTGCCATTTTTGTATGATTGTTCTTAATTGTTTTTGTTGTATTTTTGGACTTTATAAGCTGCCCTGAAAACTTATTTGGTGAGGTAAAAATTGCTAAATAAATATCTGAGGAAAGTGAGAGAGCATTTCATGTTCAGGAGGACAGAGAAAGTTGTAGATGTGTGTACAGCTCTCAGTGTGGGACTGGACAAAGACCACAAATATGAACTTTAAATTCATCACTAAACATGAAATATGAAGCACCTCTAGCTTTTGCAGCCTGCTTTCCCTGCTCAGTTTCGCAGGCCATTTGTATTCTCCCTGCCATCTCTGACTGATCTATGGCAAATTTGGAGTCTTTGCTCTAGCAAGTAGGAGCATGAAGAGGACAAAATGATTAGGACAAAATGAATGGTGAGGCACTGTTGCCACATCTTTTTATTCAGTGGAAAAATTAAAGTGGCAATGCAGTTCTCCGGGTTGCAAACTTGCAACCCTATTTCCTGAAAATATTTCCCTAATGTTTGAACAGGTATGTATTCGTTGTATTTGTGTCACCTCCTTCTTCCAAAATATCCTGAGAACACCAGCTGCAACTTACTATAGTCCTGAGAGGTAAGCAAGGCTCACTGGATTTACAGAAGCTGTCCAAGTTTCTGATTTGATCCCGAATGCCCCACTTTTCCTTAGGATGTTCCTATTTTCATGATGATGAGTATGATAAAATAAAATAGGATGTCCCTATTTTCAGCTGAGAAATGTTGGAGGGTATGCATGTGTTGGGATTCCAACTCCTACCCCCCTTCACTGTTTACCATGCAGGCGAGGGCCAATAGGAGTTGAATTCCAGCAGCACCTGGAAGCCGTGGGTTTGTTTCTCCATTCCTGCCAGGGCTGTAGGCTCAGGGCAGAAGTGCTCATTTTGCTTTTGCACATTACAGAAATGGGGTTAGGCAGAGACTTGCTCCAGGTCCCAAGACATAGCAGAGTGGGGATTTGAACCTAATAATGTAAACCTTACTTTGAAGACCAACATTCTAGGCATAGCTCTTTGTTGCACAGCCTGCAACAACGAGCAAGAATAAAACTGCCATGTAAAGGAAACCAACAGCTGTATTACAATCTTGCCTTTTATGGATAACAGAACTAAGGATGGTTCATGTCCCTTTGAGACACGACATAAGTAAATTCTTCCACGTAAAACAGAAATGAAATCTACAAAATGCACAGCAGTGCTCAAAGTAGGTGGCAACTTCTTCTAGCCTGCAGATAAGCCGCCAGGAAGTTCACTTTTCAGAAATAGATATGTAACTAGTAAAAATTTGCTGTGCTGGTCCTGTTATCAGAGAAAGCTACAATATGGTCAGAGGACTAGCAGTGATTGTCCCCCATCTTTTCTTTTCTTTTCTTAAGCCCCACCTCCAGTGGGGAGGAGGTGCAAGGACCAGGAGATGCTAGGGAGAGCCCCAACACCGAGCCTGAGCAAAGTGGAGGGGAGGGAAGTCCCCCTTTGCCAGCGCCTCTTCTGTGCAGTAGGTTTGGGCGCAGAGAGGGGAGGAGAAGGATGGGGGTCACACAACTGTTATGCTGGGAGAGGTACAAGGACCGGCCACTCCCAGATTCTGCTAGCGACTGAGCCAGACATGAACTTGTGATGCTCTTCACTGTAAATAGTTTTGCACTAATAATAAAGCCTGGAAAAGACAGGTTGGAGTCTTGCCTGTTTGCTCTCGAGCAACCACACCAGCAGCTGACAGTAATGCATGCCTTTTATTTGAAGTATGGTCAATTGAAAATGAGAAGGGCAAAGATGTTCTACTCCAGGAAGGGGAATTTGCAACTTAAATCCACTAGGCATTATTAGCACAGGAAATAGGTTAAGACATCTCAACCACAGACATTGCAAAGAGCCGATGCAATGAATTTGCTTCATTTAACTGACTGGTCAGAGGTCTGTAAGGCAATCAGCCCTCTGGGATAGTGCAATTAGTTTTTTTCCCCTCCATGCAACTGACAACTGTGTGACCAACAAACATTATTTCCAGTTGCAGATTGAAGAGTGGGACTGTAATTCAAAAGCCTTCAGTTCTCCCCTAAAATGAGAGTCAGAGGATGTCCACCTGGGGGCGGGGATATTAGTGGCTCTTCAGATGTGCCGATTCAGCAGATCCCACACACATACTGACTGTGTGTGTGTGTGTGTGTGTGTGTGAGAGAGAGAGAGAGAGAGAGAGAGAGAGAGAGAGAGGGAGAGACTCAGCCCTGAGAATGAGATGGCAGGTTGGGGGAATAGCCCCTGGAAATCTTCTGTTAAATCTGCTTCACACCTGCCAAAGACTAGGATGAAAGCAATAACCGAAAAGAACATTCTGTGCAAAAGGAATACAGGGAAGACAGAGAATATAGCTTTATGAATACACATAGTAAACCTGGCCTGCAGATTTGATTTGCCCTCAAGGGCTCTCCAACTTTTTGTTGCAAAATTCCAGCAGCAGCTACACACAAGTTCTTATCTTGCTTAGGTGGGAACTTTTCTATGGGCATGATTTAAAGGGAAGGGGGAGGGGGAGAATCAATCCAAAATGTTGCCACAAAAGTTGCCAAATTTTTTTTTAATGTCAACAACTAGCCCATACAAGACAGAAGAGCCAGGTAAAAGCTGGTTGGGGAAGGGCAGAATTTAGAGTAATGAACAATCTTAGTCCCCGACTGAAAATAAACACAAATAAATTTGCTCAGTTCCTTCCTCTATTATCCTTGCCTCTTCCTTCTCTTTGGTGTCACTGCCAATATGAAATATACATTGCAAGCTCTGGGGTGTGGGGGATCACTCTGGGGGGGGGGGAATCACCTATTTATTTATTTTACAGAGTTTGCAAGAGACTAAGCAATTTATCATTTCATCATGCGAAAGCTGGACTGGATGAATCTCAAGCCGGAATTAAGATTGCTGGAAGAAATATCAACAACCTCGGATATGCAGATGACAAAACCTTGATGGCAGAAAGTGAGGAGGAATTAAAGAACCTCTTAATGAGGGTGAAAGAGGAGAGCGCAAAATATGGTCTGAAGTTCAACATCAAAAAACCGAAGGTCATGGCCACTAGTCCCATCACCTCCTGGCCAATAGAAGGGGAAGAAACGGAGGCAGTGAGAGATTTTACTTTCTTGGGCTCCATGATCACTGCAGATGGTGACAGCAGTCACAAAATTAAAAGATGCCTGCTTCTTGGGAGAAAAGAGATGACAAACCTAGATAGCATCTTAAAAAGCAGAGACATCACCTTGCCGCCAAAGGTCCGTATAGTTAAAGCTATGGTTTCCCCAGTAGTTATGTATGGAAGTGAGAGCCGGACCATAAAGAAGGCTGATCACCAAAGAATTGATGCTTTTGAATTATGGTGCTTGAGAGTCCCATGGACTGCAAGAAGATCAAACCTATCCATTCTGAAGGAAATCAGCCCTGAGTGCTCACTGGAAGGACAGATCCTGAAGCTGAGGCTCCAGGACTTTGGCCGCCTCATGAGCAGAGAAGACTCCCTGGAAAAGACCCTGATGTTGGGAAAGATGGAGGGCACAAGAAGAACGGGACAATAGAGGACGAGATGGTTGGACAGCGTTCTGGAAGCTACAAACTTGAGTTTGACCAAGCTGCGGGAGGCAGTGGATGACAGAAGTGCCTGGCGTGCTCTGGTCCACAGGGTCACAAAGAGTCGGACACGACTAAATGACTAAACAACAACAAAAGAAATATACATAAAAATGTTGATAAGATCAGATGTTAAAAACAAGGCCACCTAAACATTATCAAAATATGTATAAATGCAGTAGTTTAAATATAGATAGATAGATATAGAAAGATATAGATATAGATATAGATATAGATTAGATATAGATATAGATATAGATATAGATATATAGATATATAGATATATAGATATATTATATAAATTATATATATATAATGAAGCGGCAGCCAGAGCCGATCTCTGAGCAGAGATGTGGTATGCTGACAGGGCAGAGGTGCTGGCTTGCCCCCATTATTGAGGGGGCTGACGTCACGTGACACGCTGACGCAGTGCATGTGATGTTACTGCTCAATATTGAGGGGGCCTGGCCCCCTCCTTAACATTTGATGGGGCCAAAAGTGCCTTGGCCCCTGCAACTGGTGCACCTGTGACAAGATGTTACAGCAATCATGCTGCAGCATTCTGTTCCAGCTGCAGTTTTGGAGCAGTGCAAAGGAAGCCCCACATAGTGCATAGTGCATTCAGTCTTGAAGTCCTCAATGCCTGGACTGGTCAAGCTATCCCAGTCCAGAAAAAGCCACAGCTGTCATACCACCCAAAGATGACAAAGGCACTCTTAGCCTCCCAGACTATGTTGATGGTTTTTTGCCTTTTTTTGTTGCTTTTGTTGGGGGTGGTTACCTCTTTTATTGCAAGCATAATACTTTTATCTACACTGTGTTTCACGCAATTTGTAAAACTACTCCACACTGAACTTTTTTTCAATTTTTCCAAAATTTCCAATTTTTTTCTGGAAAAAAACGGGGGGAGAAACGTTTTTTCCTCATGGCTTCAAAATTTCCAGAACTTCTACATCTCTAGTCTGACCATGACAAGAGAGTGTTTGGCACGACCTCCACCACCTTTTGTCCATCCCAGGTAAAAAACTACATTTGGGTGTGCAGTCCATGGTGTATTGGAGCAACGCCCACTTGTGACAGCCATGAAGTCCTGAACCAGCCCAAGAGCAGTCTCTGCATGGCCCCCAACCACCACTTTAGAGACCACCTTGGCCTGATTGGTCTGGGAGACCACTGAGTAGCAGGGGGGCTGAACACCAGCAGCATCCCCAATCTTCTCTCTGACCCAACATCAGAAACAAGCCCTCTTAGTCCATCCCATGATCAAGAGGTTTTCCAGCAAAAGAGATTGACAATGACAACCCCAGCAACCTTCTAGTCTGGCCTGGTGCTATATCGAGTAGCTGGATGGGGACAACCAAGTTAGGCTGTTGCTTCTCAGGATGGGGAGGTGGTCACTGTGGCCCAAATGCATTCACAGATTGGCTCTGCCAGTGTGTTTGCACCACACTGACTACCTGCCACCTCACACAGCCCTCTTGGTAAACAGCAACCTACAAGCTGGGAAGCTAGCATAGTGACTCTGCCTCACCCAGCAAGCTGTTTCTAGCACTTGAGAATCAGAAATCAAAAGTTCTCTCAGCCACTATGAGCTAGTTGTGTTGTTCTTTGGATCCCAGCCATTGTCAAAGAGATGCAATATCTCGAGAAGAGAAAGACTTGCTTGCTGGATCAGATCAAGGATCCATCTACTTCATTTTGAACATGGCCATCAGCCCCTGCAGTTTGTTCCTACCATCAGGTATCCACAGTTTCTCCCTTTGACTTGTGCCCAGAGTCTTGTAGCTGAAGGAAATGGAATAATTTCAGCCTCCAATGAGGCAATTCCACCACCACCTCATAAGAGTACCTGGATGCTGAAGAGTTGTAGTATTCCGGTGGAACGTGCATCTTCCTTGCTTTGTCCCTTGGTTCCAGGGTAGTCTTCTTGGAATCAGCAAATAAAGATTTGATGTAGTCCTGACCTTGTCCAAGTGCATCACTCCCAAAGCTGGAAATGCTGGAGCAAGGAGGGAATTGTTTTTGTAGCAAAAAGCTGCTGCTGCTGGGGGCTGGTAAGCAAAAGAGCGAGAAATTTAAAATGTAATTTTTAAAAAGGGGGAGAGGGAGAGACTAACATTCGGAACAGTTTATGGAAATGAATTTGCATAATCTAATTTACTTTCTGTTAGTTCCACCGTTAATGTGAAACGGTGCTCCCTGAGCCTCTCGCAAACCTATGGCTATAAAATGAGACACAGCTGGTAAAGTGAATTTTTGCTAGTGACATGCAGATTTATTACCTTGCTGGAATTACCTTCAGTAGCTAAAACATAATAAATGGGGCCATCAGTGGAATAGCTGTTTCCATAAAGTTGCTTGGTGGGTAGAAGGTTATAGCTTCAGCCAGAAGCCAGTAATGAATCTATTGAACCTTCTTCCACCTACGTAATGCTGGTGCTAATATCTCCTAATAGGACTACTATTGTTGTGTTTTTCTCCTACTCCTTTTACAGTTCTCTGTTGGACAGTTGGGAAACTTCCCCTTGGCACCAGACAAAAGGTTATCTTCACAGGAGGCAACATTCTGGAGCCACCTCAAGGATATCCCCATGGCAGCCAACTTGGAGGCAGCTCAAGCCAGGACTGGCCAATTGTGGGGTTTTTTGCGGGGGTGGGGTGAGAATAATCTGAAGATGTTTAGGGAGTATGCTGTAAGAAAGTTTAAGAACAGTAGAGAGAGGGAAGTGCTTCATGTTAGCACAACATGGATTATGTTGACACTGTCAAATATTGTGTGTTGGTAGTTGGAATCTTGGAAGTGTGGATCATGGGAATTATTTTCTAAGAAGCTGTGCTATCCTAGGAAAAAGCTTCAAAAATCCAAAACCAACCATCGTGCAGTTAAATGTCTGAAGGAAGGAATATTTTGCTTTTAATTTTTGTAGCCTCAGAACTAGTCTGGTTTCTAGTTACAGTCCTCAGACAGAACTTTTCCAACAGCTTTTTTTATTGCATATGCAAGGATCTTTGCTTCCATATTTCCATAATAAAAGGTGTTATACAGGAAAAGGCAATATTTATTCGGCACTGTTCAGATATGCTTCCAATTTTAGGTAATGTACAAGTCTTCTTAGTAGCAAATGAAAAGTCGGTATAATCCAATAGTGTGTGTGTGTGTGTGTGTGTGTGAGAGAGAGAGAGAGAGAGAGAGAGAGAGAGTACTGAGGCACACAGCGGAAGCCAAAACAGATGTGTGTGCATTAGCAGGGTATTGATTTTGTACATGATGAGCAGGGACCAGATTTAGAAGGCGATTGGGCCAGATCTGGCCCCTGGGCCTTAGTTTGCCTACCCATTGTGTAGCTTAATGCTGAAACAAACAGCTGCCTAGTGACAGAAGACAAGCTTTACACAATGCCACCAAAATAAAGGGTCGTGCACCTTATTCAAGAAAAGCAGCACATTTAAAAACTGGACACACAAATGTCTATAACCCAGACTTTGCCAACGTGGTGCCCTCCAGATGTTTTGGACTGTAATCTCATGAACCTCAGCCAAACCATCCAGAGGGCACCAGGCTGGCAAAGGTGGATGCAACCAAACTCAGGTAACAGGCATACACATGCACCAGATATACTATCTATCTATCTGTTTGTGTAAACTTTGTACTTGTGCTGACATGTAGAGCAAAGATTCATAGGGTGCTATTCAGCTAAGCAATATTCAGAGTAGACCCAATGAAATTACTGACTGTGCCTGTTAGGTCTATTAATTTCAATGGCTCTACTCTGAGTAAAACTTAGGTTGAATGCTGCCCATGGCACCCTTCGTCTGCTATCTTCTTCCCCATGTCTGGTGGTAGCACAGCGTAGTTTTTCATATACCACCGGGGGTGGGGACTTTTGGCCCTCCAGATAGTGCTGAGCTACCACTCCCATCTTTCCTGGCCATCAGCCGTGCTTCCTGGGGCTGATGGGTGTTGTAATTCAGCAACATTCGGAAGGCCAAAGGTTCCCCACCCCTGATGTATCATAGAACTCAGAACTCCATGATGTGCTGCCTCAATTCTGTGGGGACATTTTTTTTAAAAAAAGGTATTGTTCCTCATGACTCTTCCATTAAGGGCAGTCTTGCCCATGGGCTCCCACTAGCCTGGGGGAGGAGTGTGTAGTCATTTTTCAAAGTCCTCTGGTGCAATCTGTGAGCTTACCAATTTTTTTATCTAGTGTCAGAAGTGAGGAGGATATAGGAAACCGGACCATTCTTGATGATGATTTTCCTGGTAACAGGCTAACTGTTGAAGTTGACGGCATAAAGCGTGAATACAGGACTTTCTCTGAAGGCTTGGCTGAGACGTTGGCTTTGTTCTCTGAGGTATGCTGGAAGTGGGGTGGAGCAGAGGGCAACTGACAGCGTGCAGCCTCAATTCTGTATGGACATTAAAAACCAAGCTGGTGAAATTGCATTTATTTACAAGCCCTTTCCTGCTAAGGGACAGCAATGCATATGCTATACTTTTCCATTCATTTCTACAGTCAGATAATACCATTTAGCCAACAAACTATTATGATGGGTTCTAGGACATAGCATGGCACATTGCAATAGTATGGAAAGGAAATGAGCAAATGTGAAAAAGATTGAGCTGTAAATATATGCTGCATGGCTGGAGGCAGATTATATTTTTTCAGAAGGTTGTGTACAAAATGATACAGCTACCATCATTTATGGTAAATATGTGGGATGCATTGCCTGTCCAAATTTGGTAATTGCTAGCATTCGGCACTAACCAAATCGAAGGTGGGGATGCGTATCCTTTTACAGCATAGGTCCTAAGCCTCCAACACCCTAACTGTGTGCTGAGATAATCACTGGGTGTCCACCCGCCATCAGAGGTGAAGTGGGTGACTAGAACGGAATCTTCTGAGAAATTAAAATTCAGCAGTTTCATGCTTGAGTTTCCTCTTGAAATTCTTTGCTTGAACATGACTACTTTAAGGTCAGCAGCAAAGTGTCCTGTCAGTGTTAAATGTTATCCCACCGGTTTCTGAATATTGCCCTTTTTGATGTCTGATTGGTGTCCATTTATTTATTTATTTAATATTGAGACTGGCCTACTTGTTGTATGTAGAATGCAGAAGTGTGTTGCTGGCAGATGATAGTCTATGTCACCTTGGAAGATGGAAGCAGTGAATGACCCACTGATATTCTGGGTGATATTACTAGGTCTTGCCATAGCATTGCCCGGGTAGGTATGGAGACAGAATTTGCAGGTGGACTTTGTTGCAGGGTCTGATCCCAGGGGATCATTCACCAACTTGTACCCTTTCACGTGGCTTGAATAGAAATTACATGTTTTTACCCCACTACTGACCAATGCTAGGATGTTTGTGTCTTCCCCCGAAACTAATTGCAGGCTAATTTAGGATCTTCATGCATCTGAGGAGGTGGCCTTCTAGTCCACAAAAGTTTATGCCATTCAACAGGGAAGCAGTAACTTTGGGCTCATCCACCCTTCCTCTGGTCCTGTGCCTAGAAAGGGCAGGTCTGAGTGATTTTCTGCTTGTCCTGGGTTTTCTTGGCACAGGGCTGAGTGGTTTTGCATTTGAAGCAGCTTTCCACTTGAAAACACATTTTTAAAAATAAAAAAAAAATTGAAAATTTTCAGTAGAGAAATAAAGTGAAAAAGGCGGAGAAAAATCAAATCAAACCAAAACAAAACACAAACAAGAAACTGTGGTGCAATAAGATATATGAGTATATAAGCGCTGTGATTATTCTAACAAGTATAAAATTATTAACAAGTCATTGTGCTTTATATAAATATATTCCAGATATTGGTCCATACACAATCTATGTCTAAAAGCGATCTATTCATATGTGGCAAGAGGAGTTATATCTTCTAACCATTGTTCAAAGGGGGCTATGTTTTATCTTTCCAATCAATCAATATCAGCCTTTTAGCAGAAGATCACAAAGAGTCCATTTACATTGAGCTGCTGTCAAACCACATTTAGTTGGTATGTGACTTAGGATAATATCATCTGATAATTTGTTCCACTGAATCAGAACAAACAGCCGTCCGCTGAAAACCCGACTGCCATTTGGTCTGATTCAGCGCTAGATTGTGAGTCTTAGCAGGACGGGGGGGGGGGGGGGGTGAGCCCTTAGTCACCTCTGCATACCAAGGTATGCCAATGCTCTGTACATTAGCATATCAACACACCAGTTTCTGTGAAAAATGCATTGGGTTTTTTTAAAAAAAAGTCTGTGGAAACACTAATTGAAGTGAGAGGAACAAAGAGATGCTGAAAATTACACAGATCAGGGGTGGCAGCACTGTTTGCATACTGTATGTGATCATGCATGACCTGTTTTTACTTGTAATAACACAGCCAAGACACAGGTGCCAACTCCCTGAAGCCCACAAAATTACCCACAAATTTCAGGGCCAGGGCCATGCATGCTGCATGGCACCCACAGCCCCACATACACACAGTTGTGGGGCCACGCTAGCACTCCTGCATGGTATTAACACTCATTTCAGGCCAGCTTTTGAAGGTTTTTTTTTTTTCTAACCCCCCCCCCAAAGCATCTGGATTTTGTTTTAGTGAAAGTGAACCCTACCTACAAAGGCCAGTTTTCTTTAAAAAACAAAACAATACAATACAGAACAAGTAAGGTGTCTAGAAGAAGACTTTGCAAAGTTAAATTATCTACCAGAACCGTCAGATGACTAAATTTTATTATCTAAGCCTGGACTTTTGAGCTGCCTTGGCATGTGATCACATGTGGAATTTGGACAAATCTGTCTTTCAGAGACAAGGCCATATTGGCAGATGCAGCCACTCCCACCCCACATTTTTGGGCTGTTGAAGGGCCACCCAGAGCACAGCCAAACCTTCTCAACATTTCTGTTTGCTGCCAACACAATTGGGGTAGACCATACCAATGTGGGACTTGAACCCAGACCCTGAGACTGAGTCCCATGCTCTACTGTCTGAGCTGAGTATACAGACACATGTCTGAAGCTATTTATGACAGGGAAACTGAACAGCTCAAAAGAGAAGACAAATTCAGTGGTGCAAGCTGCCAGTTGCTAGTATGGTTACAAAGGAACAAGCCAAGAACACAGAAATTGTCTGAAGGTCAGAAAGCTGGATTAGAGGCGCCTGGTACTTTGGGCTTTTTAAACAAAGAATATGGTCATTCTGAATAGAGCTTTGATTTTGTGAATAATTGTGGAAGGCTGCTTTATTATTACTACTATTATTTATTGAAGTTGTTAGTTGCATTAACTTGCCCAGAGCAACCCAAAGAATCTTACAAACAGGCAGACAAAAAGTCCTACACAGAAACATTAAAACCAAGAGGAAAAAGAAATACATTAAAAACATCCAGCCTACTTCTAAAAGTCCAAAGGCCTGATTATAGTGATTATAGATATAGTTTTTGCCTAGTGCCTAAAGATATATAATGATGGAACCAGGGGAGCCTCTTTGGGGAGAACATTCCACAAATGGGGAGCCACCACACAAGAGGTCTATTCTCATGCTGCCGTCCTCTGGACCTCCCTTGGAGGAGGCCCGTTGAAGAAAGTTCTCCGATGACCATTGCAAGGTTCAGGTCCATTCATATGGGGCGAGGCGGTCCTTGCAGTATTGCAGGTGTGAGCCATTTAAGGGTCTTGAGGTCAAAACCAGCACTTGTGCTAAGAATATGGATGTCAGATTTTTCATATTCTATATGACATGGGGTTTCAAGCTCCCTAGTCTCAAGGATTCATTTCATTGATTCTGGGGGAGCATTCTAGGGTATACTTTCTTGGCAAAAGTACACTCAGTGCCATACCCAAATGTAGTGGCTTTAACTGAGGTCAGGGGTAGAATGAAGCCCAGGAACCATGCAAGGGAAGCACATTTGGATTCAGATAAACATTCTGCTTTTATTGTCTGATTAGAACTGCAAACAAAGTGAAGCCTCTGGGTTACAAGTTGCACAGGCCTACCTTAGGCTAACACAATAATTTGTGACAACTAAAGCTTTCTCTGTATTTCTTTTTTTTTAAAGGAAGTAGAATCAGGCATTTCAGCCTTGTTTATGCACCAACGACATTGGCAGAACAACAGAGAAGGCACAGAAATATGGCATGAGAAGTAGCAGATACAAACACAGCCTATAGATGGTGCACTCCCTGGTGCCATTAGGGCCAGGTTAATGGGAGCAGGTGTGTGGCCCTGTGCAACCCGGGGGGACCTGCTTGACCCCGAGTGTCCCCTCAGTGGACAGAAGGGCTTGGCTCTTCAGGGAAGAGGGACAGGGGCTGCCAATTAGCTGAGATGTTCAAGGTGGCCGAGGATTCTTTTTTTCCCCACTTGTAAAAAAAGTAGATTGATCTACTCTAGAGAGAACACGACTCGCGTCCACTCTGAGCCCATGCTCCATATTGCATTGTTGTATTTTGTACTGTCATTTAATGCTGTGATAAAAACTAAAATAAAGACATTTATTTAAAGAAAGGAGGATGCTGTGCTGTTTACAGCACCTCTGAATGCACTTACCCATTAAAATATCCAAAGCTGTTTCTCAGTGTAGAGATTTCTTCTAGCAGAGAAGCATTTTTGTCCTGAATAGCATCTAGAGCTTTTAACTTGGTTTGAAGTTGACCTTGTATTTGCTTTAAAAAAGAAGGGGAGGGGCAAAAAAGGAGGAGACTGTGGAATTAAGCATCTGTGGCAAGTTAAGTTTCATAAATGTTAGGTTAATGCAATTGTTTTGGACTGATGGAGATAGATCCTGCCCTTTCTAAAGGCACATTAATTTTCTTACTATCTTGCTGTTGTACCAAATGGTAATCATGGCAGCAACAATAATATAAATGAAACATATTAAAATACAGTTAAAACAGCAATAAAATCTAAAGGGAGAAAAAGAAGGTTGCTGTTAGGGAATGGTGGATGCCCAGTCCCAAAAGGTATCGCTCAAAAGTGCCTGGGGTGAACTGCGGTCCATTATCGGAGACGAGGACATCAGGACACCCATGAGTCACAAACAGGCCTCGCAGCACCCAGATGACGGCCTTGGTAGTGGTGGAGGGCATCAGGGCCACCTCCAGCCATTTGGAATAGGCGTCCACCACTACCATAAAGGTCCGGCCGTGAAAGCGGCCGGCCAGATTGATGTGCACCCTTGACCAGGGTGTCTTGGGCGTCTCCCAGGTATGTCCCTTAGCTGCCGGTGGCGCAGGCCTCGATTCTTGGCACGCTTGACAGGCAGAAACCCAGGCAGTGATGGCATCGTCCATATTAGGCCATGTTAGGTGTTAGATGTAACACCGAGCCAACGCCTTCATTTTGACGATTCCCGGGTGGCCAACGTGCAGAGCCTCAAGAACACGTTGACAGTCTTTGGGGAATCACGACGCTGTCTCCCCACAGCAGACAGCCGCGATGAGCCGAGAGTTCGTGTTGTCTGGTTGCGAATGGCTGGATCTCCGATGCAAAAGGTCCTTGTGGCCACCCCCTCCACACCCAGTTGGGCACACGGCTGATGGTTTGATCCCGGGCAGATGCGCAGGCCACAGTGGCAGCCGATACAGGCGCTGCCGGAAGATCCACGTTGGCCACTCGGGAATCGTCAAAATGAAGGCGTTGGCTCAGTGATTCAGCTCCGCTCAGAGGGTGGCTGCATCTGGCTATGCTCTGTTGTCCATCCATCCCATGCTCATCGCCAGTGTTGTTATGGGTGAACATATCAGACGACACAGCAATTCTTCAAACAGCTGTTGTTTATTCACAGGCCAGAACTGAACTGAAGGGTTCAGCCAGCCTGCTTATATAGAGCTCCACTAGAATGCAACGGTAACCATTTTCTGTAACTATCCAATCACTGAATGTCACTTTCGATCCCTTATTTGCATATGTGGACCTGAACGATATCGCCCTGCTGGCCCATGGTGAGAACTTCAGTACATAACAGCTCCCCCCCCCCCACACACTGAAAAATACTGATACCCAGCATTCTGCTTTCATTTTCTTTGCTTTATCTGTAATAATTATTTGGGGAAAACACAATAAAATCTTGTTTAAAAACTCAGGAGTCTCCCCCCAACCCCGTGTCGTTCAGGCTGTGTACATGTTACTGTTTACGTCGCTCCAACGTTCTCCCTTTGCTGATGTTTGAAGATGGATAGAATCCTGTAGCTTGAGAAATAGTCCTATCTGATGTACTTTCCCTCAAACCAGCCTCCACTAGACACCACAGTTTCAGACAGTCATTGTGCATGCGCAGGTGACAGCTTCAGTGAATCTTATCATCAGATAAGATGATTGGCATCAGCTGAAGGCATCCCCACAGCCATTCTGGCCTGCAACTTAAGAATGTGACGAAGTGGGGCAGGGTAGCAACCTCACTGCATTTCAAGGCACCAATTTCTACATAGTCCTAGTCACAAACCATGTGACATGGCCTACTGCCTTTCCCATTCCCTGCTCCTCTTCACTGGCTGCCATTTGCAGGGTTAGGAAAACTCAGTGGATTAACATCATATCACATGCTTTGTTTCATTAAACATTCCCAGGGGAGAGGGTGGCATGAAGAGATATGGCACAGCTGCTATTGGTGGTGGCAGCCTCACATTCTATGTGTTAAGTTGTGGGCGAACATAGTAGATGACACAGTGATTTCTCCAGAGCAGCTCTTTATTGTAGCTGGACAGAACTGAACAGCAAACAGCTCAGCCGGCCTGCTTTTATAGGAGCCGGCTGTCAACATTGTATCAACAACAACCCAGGGTTTCCCGCCTAAAATAACTGACGTGGACCTGAGTGAAAACTATCTACAGTATCCCCCTGTTGGCCCAGGGGGAGAACATCAGTACATAACACCCCTCCCCACCGAGATAAGGCGTTAGTTACAATCGTAATGGTTTCCTTATATACAGCACTACACGTAATGGTTCAATTAGGCACAAAAAGCATATCGGTTACATTTCCCATACTTAAACCAACAGTGATACATGTCCAACAACATAGTCCTTTAAATAAGTTGGGCGCTTGGAAACTCTGCCAGACCGCTGGGGACTGGTAGCCAAGTCCGGAGGGCCACACAATTCTTGCTGAGGCTGTGGTGCGACCCTAGGTGGCGTTGAACCCAAATCCCCTGGATCCACTGCTGTGGATGGAGCCTCCGCAAGTGGAGTGGTCTGAGTCTGTGGTAAGTCTGGCAGACCCTCTGAAGCGGCTTGGTTCGGCTCCACGCTGGCAGTTTGCAAGGGAGGTATAGGTGGAGCCTCACCATCTGTAAGTTTCTCTTCTGGAGCCACGAGCGCAGTTGGGGGCACCACGGTAGTGTCCAAGTCCCCAACCCTGCGCCTAAGCTGGTCTATGTGCCGGCGCCACAAGCGTCCGTCTTCGAGTGCCACCTGGTACGAGCGAGGTCCAGTGACTCCCACTACTGTGGCTGGCACCCAAGGAATGTCCCCCACATAGTTCCGGGCAAAGACCTGGTTTCCTGGAACAAAAGACCGTGGCGCGTTGGCACAGCCTGGGGGTTCAGCCACGGCAAAGTCCGGGTGCAGCCGGTCGAGCGGGGACCTGAGGCGGCGGCCCATAAGCAGTTCAGCAGGACTCCGCCCTGTGGCCACATGAGGGGTGATGTGTTGCACGAACAAGTATTCGGCGACCCGCTCGTGCCAGTCTCCCCGGTCCAGGCGCGCCAGTGCCTCTTTTGCCGAGCGCACCATTCTCTCCGCTTGCCCGTTGCTGGATGGATGAAATGGTGCCGTTAGGGCATGGCGGATGCCCAGTCCCAAAAGATACCGCTCAAAAGTGCCTGACGTGAACTGCGGTCCGTTGTCGGAGACAAGGACATCAGGACACCCATGCGTCGCAAAGAGTCCTCGCAGCACCCAGATGACGGCCTCGGTAGTGGTGGAGGGCATCAGGGCCACCTCCAGCCATTTGGAATACGCGTCTACCACTACCATAAAGGTCCGGCCGTGAAAGGGGCCAGCCAGATCGATGTGCACCCTCGACCAGGGTGTCTTTGGCGTCTCCCAGGTGTGTCCCTTAGCTGCCGGTGGTGCAGGCCTTGATTCTTGGCACGCTTGACAGGCGGACACCCAGGCAGTGATGGCACCGTCCATGTTAGGCCACCAGACGTAACACTGAGCCAACGCCTTCATTTTGACAATTCCCGGGTGGCCAACGTGCAGAGCCTCCAGGACGCGTTGACGGAGTCTTTGGGGAATTACGACGCGGTCTCCCCACAGCAGACAGCCGCGATGAGCCGAGAGTTCATGTTGTCTGGTTGTGAAGGGCTGGAACTCCGATGCAAAAGGCCCTTGTGGCCACCCCCTCCACACCCAGTTGAGCACACGGCTGATGGTGCGATCCTGGGCAGATGCGGAGGCCACAGTGGCAGCCGATACAGGCGCTTCCGGAAGATCCTCAATCAGGAGGAGCGATGAAGCTGGAGCCGGGTCTTCCACAAATGCTGGAAGAGGGCAACGGCTGAGGGCATCAGCATGGCCCATCGATTTCCCCGGGCGATGGACGAGCCGGTAGCGGTAGGCAGCCAGGAAAACAGTCCATCGCAGCATGCGCGGCGAGAGGACCGGTGGAGTTGGACGATCACCGGCGAGGAGGCCCAGGAGCGGCTTGTGGTCAGTGATGAGGTCAAAAGTCCTGCCATAGAGGTATTCATGGAACCTCTTCACTCCAGCCACAAGTGCCAGTGCCTCCTTGTCGAGCTGGCTGTAATTCCGTTCCGTCTGAGATAGCGTCCTGGAAAAGTAGGCGAGCGGTGCTTCTCTTCCGTCTGGAAAACGGTGACTAAGGACAGCGCCGATGCCAAAAGGTGAGGCATCGCAGGCAAGGACCAGTGGCCTGGATTCACTGTACTGTACCAGCACACTGTCCGATGAAAGGAGAGCCTTGACCGCGTTGAAGGCCGCCATCTCCCGATGACCCCAGGACCAAGGCGTTTTTGTGCTGAGAAGTCGGTGAAGAGGCTCAGCCACCGTGGCTTTGTGGGGCAGGAACATGTTATAAAAGTTCAGCAGCCCCAGGAACGCCTGCAACTCCGTCTTGTTCTTTGGGATGGGGGCCTGCTGGATAGCGCGGATCTTGGATGTGGTCGGGTGAAGGCCGGAGGCATCGATAAGATAGCCCAGGAAGTCCACCTGTGGAACGGCGATCTGGCACTTCTCCCTCTTTACCTTGAGCCCAGCCTCTTGGAACCTGGTCAGCACGGCACGGAGGCGCTCGAACAGCTGCTGGTGTGAGTCTGCGGACACCAAGACGTCATCAAAATATGGTACCACGCCCGGAAGCCCTTGCAGGAGACGCTCCATAAGGCTTTGGAAGATGCCAGGAGCCACACTCACCCCGAACTGCAACCGGCGGCAACGGAATGCCCCTCGGTGGGTGACGATCGTCTGGGCTTCAGCAGTGGCATCATCGACGGGCAGTTGTTGATAGGCTTGGGCAAGGTCCAGCTTAGCGAAGACCTTACCTTCACCCAGGGAATGCAGCAGGTGTTGGACAACAGGAACCGGATAAGCATGCTGCTGAAGTGCCTTGTTGATCGTGCACTTGTAGTCAGCGCAGATTCTCACCGACCCGTCTGGCTTGACAGGCGTGACGATGGGGGTTTCCCACTTGGCGTGGTCAACCGGCTCCAAAACTCCTTGGGCGATCAGCTTGTCCAGTTGTTCGTCCACCTTAGCCTTGAGAGCAAAGGGAACCCGGCGTGGCTTTAGCTTGATGGGGGCGACTTGTGGATCAAGGCTAAAGGAGATGGGCGTACCTGTATATTGCCCCAAAGTGCCGTCAAAAACCTCGGCAAAGTCTTTGATCAGACCCTCAGTCTCTGCGTTAGAGATGCAGTTGATGCCGGTGACTTCCAGGCCGAGGGCATCAAACCAGTCTAGCCCTAGGAGGCTTGGCCGCTGACCTTCGACCACCACCAACCGGAGCAGGCCCGAAAAATCCTTGAATGCGATCCGGAACCGGCCAACGCCTACCACGGGAATGTCGTTTCCCTGGTAGTCTCTCAGGTGTACGCGGTGAGAGTCAAGTTGCCTTTTGGACACTCTGGGTACCAGTCTTTTGATGGTGCTCCAAGACACGATGGACAGGGCAGACCCGGTGTCGATCTCCATGTCACATGGAGCTCCTTCAATGAGCACCGTGACGTTCAGCTTGCGTTGCGTAGGCAAGTAGGTTTGGCCAATCGTGGTTCCAGACGAGCAGCGGCAGTTGGTGAGAGCGAAACAGCTTTCCTTGGCAGACTGGAGTGAAGACTTGGACTTGCGAGTTGGTGAAGGGGGGGTGTCAGACGGAGCCGATCGGCAGACCTTAGCGATGTGGCCCCTTTTGGAACACTTCCTACAGATGGCGTCTCTGAATCGACACTTGGCACGGGAATGGTTGCCTCCGCAGCCGGCACATTCCGGTTGGCCCTTGGACTTCTGTTGGAACTTCCTGCGCTCCCGCTTTGTCTGGTGCATGTCATTGTCTTCACTGGAGGATGCCTCATCACTGCTGGCCTCTTCGTGATGCACTGGAACTGGCTTCCTAGTAAGACGCGGGCTGCTGGACTTGCGGATCTCCTGGGCGGAGCGTTCAGCAGCTTCTGAGGCCACAGCCTCCTCAATGGCTTTCTGTAGCGTGAGGTCTGGCTTGGCGAGGAGACGCCGTTGCAGATGGATGTCCCGGACCCCGCAGACGATTCGATCCATCAGGGCATCGTCTAAGTCTCGGAACTCACAGTGCATTGCAGCCTGTCGCAGGGCGGTGGTGTAGTTGTTGATTGACTCCCCCTCTGCCTGGTTCCGGTGGTAGAACGCATGGCGGGCAGCAATCTTGGACGGCTTTGGTGCATAGTGGTTGCGGAGCTTCTCTTGGATCGTGTCCCACGGTGTTGCCTGGACTGCTTCAGGCGCAACCAATGCTCGGGCCGTCTCAAACACCTCAGGCCCACAGAGGCTGAGGAATAGGCCCCGCTTACGCTCCTGTGATACTTGCGTCAGCTCGTTGGCTTGGAGGTAGCAGTCGAACCGAGCGAGGTAGGAGTCCCATGATTCAGAGGCTGGCGCAAATGGCGGTAGAGGCACAAGTGAAGCCATGGTTCCGATGCCGGCGTGAAGGGCGATGGATGGAACACCGAGCTCTAGCCAGAACAGTCAGCTCTGAATTGGTTCTGTTCAGTGATTTCGCTCAGTGATTCAGCTCAGTGATTCAGCTCTGCTCAGAGGGTGGCTGCATCTGGCTGTGCTCTGATGTCCATCGATCCCACCTTCGTCGCCAGTGTTAAGTTGTGGGCGAACATAGTAGATGACACAGTGATTTCTCCAGAGCAGCTCTTTATTGTAGCTGGACAGAACTGAACAGCAAACAGCTCAGCCGGCCTGCTTTTATAGGAGCCGGCTGTCAACATTGTATCAACAACAACCCAGGGTTTCCCGCCTAAAATAACTGACGTGGACCTGAGTGAAAACTATCTACAGTATCCCCCTGTTGGCCCAGGGGGAGAACATCAGTACATAACACTATGCATCACCAAGTTCCAGGTGGAAGAATACTTGGAAAGTGTCAAGTGAAAAACAAAGGGGTAGTAAGAAAAAGATTAAAGATGGTAGCAACCAAAGTTTCATTTATTGCCCTGTTCCATTCCAAATCCTTTTGCAACAGAGGCTGGACTTCTATAGTCATGGGATATAGGAAGGAGACATTTGCAATTTCACTGTAAATATTTTTTGGAGTGTACATCTCCAGGTAAAAGGCTACCGTCAAGGTAACTTCATTTCAGATAAGATAAAAAAGAATGGCTCATCATAGCCATTTTCTTCTCCACATTTGTCATTAAATTGCAGGGTCTTCAAAATACTTTCAACAGAATTTGATAATGGAGATAATCCTATGCTATGATAACCCATATTAATGTGGAGTGTCTGCATGTGTGTATGAAGGGGAGATTCAGGAGACCACAGTTTCCACCCAACAATCATTGTTTTAATTAAGATGTGCAGTAAGACTTTGATAGAAAAAATAAGAAACTGCAGAAGAGGAGGGAGGGAAGTCACAGAAAACATCACTGGATTTGTGTGCGATTTATAATTACTAGTGAATATTTTCAAATCGAAAAATAGAAAATAATTTTTTTTTAAAAAATCACTGTTTACTGTAAGTGTGCTTACAGTAGCAACATCCTACAGAGGTGGATGGGTTGGGAAACATAATGCCCACAGCACAGTGTTTTGTGCTGGTGGCGTGAAAACTGCATCTTGGATGAGAGAGAAAACCACTGGAACAGCAAGCACAAGGGGCTGAGGCCTCTTTCAGTGTAGCATTTTCCAAACTCTTTCCAATGTGTTTTTTCACTTTTCTCTTTTTATAGTGTCTCACTGAACCAGCTGCTTGAAATGAGACCACTATTATTGGAACATATCATCATCTGGCTTTGCTCAGCTCAGCTAAACAGTGCCTGACGTAATTACGTATGCGGATGTTTTCCAGACATGCTAGCTCCGCTCTTTCACCCCCACCCCTTGGCTGCCATCGACCCTGTATTTTAACACAAAGATCAGGATAAGATTCTTACTACAGTACTAAGAATATAAGTAGCACCACTTCTTCTAGGACAGTTATTTCACTTTATACTACGGATGCTACAAAGATCCATTATCTTCCCCAAGATGAAAACTGCATTGTGTTCCAAATAACCAGATTCATGGAACCATCATTACAGATCAGTGGGAGGGGGGAGGAAGATAAAGAGAAGAAGAAAGCAATAACTTTTAAGATGTGACATAATTAAGCCAGTCCACTGAACAGTCTTTGTTTGTTTGTTTTTAATTACAACAGGAAAGATGTGTACATATACAACTTTGCTTTAAGAAAATAGGCTATACAAGGCTATGGCCAAAGTGGGAAAGTGAACAATTAAATGAGGTCTCTATGACTTTAAATAAGAATACTGTGTAATGATGGAAGGATCTGAAGTAATATAAGAAACAGCAATTCAATGAAAAACAAACATGATTTCATACATCTTTAACTGGTATAGAGGAAACATGAAAGCAGAGATTTGTATTACGGACATTTGTTTTTATTTAACAAAATTTCTATACCAGTTTATTGTAATAAAATATTAAAATGATCAATAAAAACAGTTGAAAACAAGTACTTTAAAACATTTTAAACATGATTAAAATTAACGGTAAAAGTTTATCTCTTTGCTTCAAGGGGTACATGTGTGCACATGCAGTGAACAATGAGTAGCTTGACGTCACCTAATTTGTGTGTGGTTGAGAAGAGGCTTAAATTGAGGAATTTTCAGCTAAAATGCTTATTGTACTGCACCAGCTCTTGATGCTTGGTGGAAGAAATTGCATAACACTAGTGTAAAATTCCCACCAAATCCTAACAAAACCTATTTCTCAGGTAATGTCCCCCCCCCCCCCCAGTTAAGAAGCCAACCCAAATAGTTCTGTTGTGCTACTAGATCGGGGATAAACCTGTGGACCTCCAGAGGCTGTTCCTTGGTGGAAATCAGTGTCCAACAACATCTGAAAGAAGTCCCATTGAAACCAACAGAACGAGCTAGCCATGACCATTTTTTATTATTTTATTTATTTATAACAACACGATTAAATGCAGTTATATGTTTTCAGGAGGGTTACAGCACTATTCTTGAGGGTATGTTTCTGCTCTCTTACATATAGGTACTCGCAATACATTGTGCGCATCTATGCCCAGGGCGGATATCCTGGAGACTCTGTATTAGTCTATATATCCTGGAGACCTGTATAGTCACAAATGTGTTATTTCTTTGTGACATAGCACTAGAAGCAATTCATTTTTAGCTGGATGGTGGCCACTGGCTATTTCGGAATATAAAAAGCCCTATTTTACTTTTGTTTCTTGTAAGGCAGCTAAAGCCACTCTAACCAATGTTTTCCATTCTGATGTTTTTCATCTGGCCTTTCTGGAAGCACTGACAAGCTTTGGAAAGCTTTGTATTTGGAACATTTTCAAATTACTTCTTAAAACGACTTCTATTTTGATAGTGTACATTCTTTCCAACCATGCTCCCCCATCTATTTAGATCTACTTTAATCTCATTTAGCAACATTAATGAGACACATGAGGATGGTGGAAGTCTGAGAACTGAGAATTTTTTAGAGTTTTTTTCATGCTTCATTTTCTATATGACTTGTAGCCTATGATAAGCTTTAGACATGGGATAGACATTCACATAAATTAATAAATCATGCCAACGCAACCAGTGCTAAGGCCAGCTGTGTCTTTTTTTCTAAGAACTGCATTTTAGCAAAGGAACTCAGAAGTGTAAAAAGAGGATTTCTGGATATGAGATTCGTCTCAGTTCTATTTTATATGTAAATACTAAACCTACACATGAATATTTTTTAAATCATGCACTGGCAAAATGATCTAGAGAGTTTACTATAGAAGTGGGAATAAATGTCACACAATGATCCATAAATGTACACAGCCAATAATTTAAGGCAGACACAGCTCTTTATAACACGCAGATGTTCTTATTCTGCCTCATCATTCATTTCATGAACTGAGTACATAAATATGCCTGAAGGCTTCTCTTTCTCACAATCTCCAAAAGGATGTTTCCACATACTTTTAGTTGATTCTTCTTCTTATTTCCCAGTAAGATGAGCTTGTGTATTTAGAGGTGTCTTATTGGGAGCAGACATAAATTATCTTGTCCCCCCTCTTCTCTTCCACTCCAAAGCATTACAATCATTTCTAGATTTGTATGGGTTCATAACAGACCAAATAGCCCTTGACAAATATCTGCATACATAGCAGGAGGGATTTACAATTTGTGGATGAAAGAAAAAGATTCATCCTACAATATTCCTGAGACCTAGGAGTTATCTGGAAAACTGGAACACTTTAAAGGCCATTTCTTTCATTATATAAGAAGCAAGCCTAAGTTTCCCCCTTCACTGTACAGTCAGCAAGTGTCTGCATGTTACATGTTTGTATGGAAGGGGGCCAATGGAACCAGCAAGTCTGCTTAAAGTTGGTAAAGTCAGCTGCCAAGGTCTGTTGATAGCTTCTTTTTTTATGCAATTGCTGGCTTAATCACCAGGGGAAAGCTTTAGGAATGGCTGGGTCCTGAATGAGATGTTTACTGAATGGAAGGTCCCTGACAAGGGCAATACCTTTCTTACCCCATGCCAGCTAAGGGTGATCTAAAGCAGGGCGGCCCAACGTGCATCCCAAGGGCCGCATGTGGCCATTTAGGTCTTTTTGGCAGCCCTTGCCAACATCTGACACTCCACCGCAACCCTCACGCTGCCTTCCCAAAACCAGATAAGTGAAGCACTGAGCTTTGGTGAGGAGATGTGAAGGCTCTGGCAGGTTCCTAGAGTCCTCCCACCTCCCAGGGCCTAGGAAGAGGGGTGCGAGAGGTGCAGTCCCCCCCGGGTGTCATCCCTGAGGGGGTGACAAAATGGCACACCGCAGGGGGTGGCACTTACCCTGGGGCCTGGCCTGCAGTGCGCCTGAGCCACACATCTCTCTTTTTGGCAGCCTGGGGCTTACATCCGCCAAGCGGACTCTGTAGGCAGCTCTCTGTGGCGCCCCCATGCCCCTGCTGCATCCTTCCCAAAGTCCAGATAGCACTTTCCCAGCTTTGGGAAGAAGGCAAAGGGCTCAGGGACCCTGCCAGACCCCCCCACCCCCTTGTCAAAGCCCAGCACCTCACTTAGCTTAGGGGTGCCATATGTTAGGACCCAGGAAATATAGGGTGGAAGCAGGAATACGCTCACCTTGCACATCAAAAACTCATAACAATATAGAAATGAGAATTCCTGGATGCCATGGTCCAAAGATGTTTTGTAAATCAGTCACATGTTTTGGAAAACACCAACTGTTCTACTGGAATTGTAGAAGTTTTCATTCATTCAGCAGCAGCTGAAAATAGATTAGTTCACTTCCCAAATGAAAGTAGTTATAATACTCCTTTTCTGATCTTTCAGCCCCTTTAAGCCACACACATACTAAGCTGAACCAATGTTAGGTCTTAGTAGCACACCCTGTCCTACAAAAGTATCAGGGTAAGTTGGTCATTGAACTATGACAAATGTGCTTGTCCCTCACCAGAAGTTTTAGTTAGCTCAGCATTTTAGCAACGCCCTGCTAATAAGGCCACAAAACTTTCTGGATCCTCTGAAAGATTTAGTAGATCCACACACTTTCCACACACACACATAAACATGCCAGATGAGCCTCCCTGGGGTGAGCGTTCCACAAATGGGGAGCCACTGTAGAATGTTCTCATGTTGCCTCCCTCTGGACCTCTCATTGAGGAAGAACATGAAGAAGGGACTCAGAGGATTGCAGAGTCTGGGCAGATTCATATGAGAAAAGGCCATTTAAGGCTTTAAAGGTAAAAACCAACACTTTGAATTGGCCCTGGAAATTAATTTGGCAACCAGTGCAGTCGGACCAGGATTGGTGTAATATGCTCAAGCCATCTTGTCCCAGTGAGCTACCTGGCTGCCAGATTCTGTACCGGCTGGAGTTTTCAAACCATCTTCCAAGGCAGCCCTATGTATAACACGTTGCAGCAATTCAATCAAACCTAGAGATCACCAGAGCATAGACGACAGAAGTTAGGATACCCCTGTCTAGATAGGGTACAGGTACAGGTACAAAGATATAAGAAAATATGTTTGCATAAATATTATCAAATATGATCTACAATTTGGTCTTATTTTACTCCAAACTATCTGATTTTAGCAGCATGCAATTGAGCTCTGCAGAACCACACAGGAGGTTTAGTATAGGAGCCAACTCCTAGGGGTCGAGGGCGACTTCACCTCCCCAATAAAACATTTGAAGGGGCTGCCCCCCTAAGTTGATAAAGCAATGCCATTCAAGTGTGTGTGTGTGTGTGTGTGTGTGTGTGTGTGCGCGCGCGCGCGCCCCATGTCCTGTCATGTGATCGATTATGTGAAGTGGGATCACTTGGGCCCCTCCCAATTTTTATTCATGTGGGCACCCCTGAGTTTTAACCATTGCCTTCTTGGAAAATTATAACTGCATATTCACTTGAACTGATTCAACAATTCCTAAGATCCGTTCTAGGTGCCAAAATACCTGGTCTGTCTGGTGTGTACTGTTCCCTGAGGCTAAAAGGATTCACACACCAATTCATTACTCTGTTTAATTAGTTTATCCCCTTGCTGCTAGCACTGAAGAGCAGAAGCAGGAGGCAGGCAATAAAAGGTAGGGGCTCCAAGATCAGAAATGGGAGATGGCTGCTGAACTGGAGAGAAAATTGGTAGCAATGAAGTGGCTAAGTACTGCTGGCTGAGCCAAGAACCTAGACTTAGTGAGTGCCTGGCAGTTGGCCAGCAAATGCTATAAAACTCAACCAGCTCAAAGGCTGGGAGCCAAATGAGGTTTGCTGTACTTGAGAGTTTGCTAGGTTCAAGTGAACCTGCAGGAGAAACAAAATAACTCCAGACACTTCTGTATTTTGCAGACACAGAACTCTAGTCTTGAAACGGACGTGAGATGTGCACAAATGCACATGCACACACCAAGAAATGTCATCAAAACCTGAGGAAGAAAAGTGTTCCCAGTTCACTTAGAAAACCTTTTTTTTAAAGGCGAAAATTTGGTCTATGTATATAATATGGGTTGTATTCTCCCAGTAAATAATTTGCTGCTATAGTCGTCATTAGCTTGTGCTGATGATTCCATAGCAAAATGCAAGCTGCAAACCTGATTTACATAGAGCCTTGCAGCCAATTGCTACATTGCTACAACTATGTTGACACTAATTAACTTACATAAATTACACACACACAATACTCACTATAGTTACAAACCCCAGGATGTGTCTGCAGGTAGCTACACGAGTGGAAGCTTTTGGTAACTTCAGGTGCAATTATATATAAAACATGTATACATAAACCAAAAGAAGTGTTATTGCTCACAGCTAAGTCTAGAATTCTTTTAAAAAGAGAATTACAAACCAATCCTATGCCTCAATGGCATGATGCAAGGCAGGAATCTCCAGTCAAGCATCCCTGGCAAATGCCTAAGAACCTTCACTGAGAGGCCACAGCCTCCCAAGGTATTCCCCAGCTGGCCAATTTGCCAGTTCCTAGCAGCTTGCAAAAAGAAGAAAAGTTTGGCTTGGCTTTTTGAAAAAGACAACCCCAGGTGAAAGGATGGATTCCTCACCACCCAATTAAAAAAACATTTTTAACACACACATTCAAGTAATTATTCATTACTTGAATAATGTAATAATGTAATTTCACCACAGTGGACAAATACCGTAGTTTTTGTGTGGAAGATGAACTGCAGTGGAAAACAAACAGTGCTCCATGCAATGAAAAACAGGATGGAACAGAAACGATGTCTCCTTGAATCTCTGATACTACCCAATGCTTTTGCAGTCCAGAAGGCAAATGACAAGAAAAGACACCTGAGGACTTTCAAGCAGATGCCGAGATGCTTGATAAAACTACTGGATGGACAGAATTCCTGTTGATTTGGAATAGTTCCAGTTTTTCAAAGCTTCCACAGTTGGAGTAAGCACGGGCTCTCTTCCAAACTCAGAAAGTTTGGCCCTGAGGTAGCCCTCAATTCAGGAGACCCAAACACACAGCTGATGTGGCTGCAGATGCACATTTGGATGCACACAGAATCATAGAATCATAGAGTTGGAAGAGACCACAAGGGCCATCGAGTCCAACCCCCTGCCAAGCAGGAAACACCATCAGAGCACTCCTGACATATGGTTGTCAAGCCTCTGCTTAAAGACCTCCAAAGAAGGAGACTCCACCACACTCCTTGGCAGCAAATTCCACTGTCGAGTGGCAACAAAGAGGACCTTCCACAGGGTGAGGGTGGAATGAGAAAACAGGAAACAGCAGGCAGCAGAAACCATGGCTGCAGCCTCTTTTGCAGCAACAAGTCGGTTAGATACAGGAAGGTCCTCTTTGTTGCCACCCGAGTTCAATAAGCAGATCACCCCTGACAGAATGTATCCCTTGGGGCGGGGGGCTGTTTCTAGCGCTGGTGCATAGGACTACAGCTTCTGTTACTTATGGTAGCAAAGGAGAAAAATGGAAGTTTCCATGTCACTGGTCTTGAAGAGACAACCATTTGTATCAATCAGTCACACCCTACAAGAATTATTTCAGGGTTTACTGTGGGCGAGAGTCTTTTATATAATATCACAGATGAGTTCTGGAAATCTTGTGTGGCGCTGGTGGTGGTGAAAGTTGGTAATCTACTGTGAGAATAGTTACAGAAAAGCATGAATAACAACAGAATTAAGCCACCAAGGTTATTTCACTGTCACTGGTTATTTTCTATTTCTCATTTGTATTCACAGAAACTACCCAGATTCATAAATCATCCACATTATACCTTGTGCATCTATTCCAGTCTCCATGCTGCCTAACAGTATATGCACATACATTACTGGAATTGACTTACTTAGAAAATTGAATATCTTCTTAGCAGCTTTTAATAATAATACATATATGCAGGCTTTTATTAAATATGACATCTAACACAACACTGGGGATTTGGGAACCTAGCAGTTCGAATGCACGTCAAAGTGCAAGTAGATAAATAGGTACCGCTCCGGCGGGAAAGCAAACAGTGTTTGCGTGCGCTGCTCTGGTTCGCCAGAAGCGGCTTTGTCATGCTAGCCACATGACCCGGAAGAGGTACGCCGGCTCCCTCGGCCAATAAAGCAAGATGAGTGCCGCAAGCCCAGTCGGTCACGACTGGACCTAATGGTCAGGGGTCCCTTTACCTTTACCTTTGGCAAGGAAAGCCAAAGTGAAAAAGGGGGGATTGGGAATGGGAAAACATATGAAACCTACTCTCACTGTGGCTAAAACAGATAGTGGGAAACTCTGGTTTCCCATTACATTTAGAATGGGCTACAGTGGTACCTGGATGCGAATGGGATCCAGAGCCCATTCGCATCCTGAGCCCCATCCTGAAGCGAACGCTAGAGAAAGAGTGAAAGAGAAGCAAGCAACTGCCTGGTTCCAGTCAACAACTCATTTGTAAAATAAATCACAGTTCTACTTCATACACCCATATGAAGTCTGAATCAAGAAAAGTACCAAGGGCAGTGTTTTATGGTTATATGTAGGATGGCAACTTCCCTTGAGGTTCTGCAGCACAGCATTATATACCTCCCAGATCCATGCAATTTCCTCAGGCTATAGCAACCAGAGTTTTTTCTTCTCTTAACATATGTAAGAATGTTAAGGAAACTTAACTCCAGTGTAAGTTCTTACAAGAATCAAAAAGCATGAGTGTTTAAATTAAGCCTTTTCCTTGAACCTTGCTTTCTAAATATGTATTTTGTGCTTTCTAATGCATCCATGCAATATGGAAGCACTTAGAAAAAGGCAGTTTAAAAAACTGTCAGATTTCAGCTAGGCTGTGTAATGTTCCCTGGCATTACACCCTCTCTGAATTAATTCCATTATATTTATGGACGTTCCTCAGAAACCCTGGCCTGCAAAATAGGTTTTGTTTCTGTTTTGCCAATTTACATGCTGACTTTAATTTTATAAATACACGTTCTCTCTCATGTACCGTACTTTTCCGTGTATAGGTTTTTTAATTTAAAATTTATGTTGAAAATTGTGGGTCGTCATACAATCTCCCCCGATTTTCTCAATTTGGAGTCCTCCCAAATACATGGGGGCGTGATACACAGAAAATACGGTAACTGTTTTTCAGGCAGTAAATTGACAGTGTAGGAATATCACATTTATAGCTCAGCCCTGCAGCCAAGGTGCATGTGAACTTTAATCTTTCCCACCACTGCAGCTCCTGTATCACCTTTGCTATGACATATGGCTAATGGACTGGAGGCATTTACGGTTAGGAAAAAGAGAACTGTGGAGAAACCAGGCAGAAAAACATAAACAATATGGCAAAAGCAGGATCACACCCCTCCCCCTTTTAACAGTACTAGATCTTGGTCACCCCAGGAAATGTGTTGGCAGTAGATCCAGGAAAGACAAGATGAAATTGCACAACGATTTGAAGGCTTCAGCTGAAAAATGGCAAATGAAGCAAAGTTTTAAAAGTATTTGGTTTTAGCTCCAACTCCCTTCACAATTTTAGATCAAACAAAAATTTTCTTCAGATGGTGGGGTATTATTATTATTATTATTATTATTATTAAATAGGGCATCCCTATTTTCATTGGAGAAATGTTGGAGGGTATGACTTTAGAGTTTCTGGTACGCACGTGTACAGGAAATATCACTTTCTGAACGCTTGACCCAACGCAGAAGAGTTATTAATTGGTAGGCAAAAAGAGAGAATTTTTTTTAGGCATGTGGTCTTTGTTTAGGTGATCACAGCAATAAGTCAGCACAGTTATTGCAGCTCCCTATAACATGCATTTCTATGGAGGGGTCTAATTAATCAGTGAACCTATTATGTATGTACCTTACTGATACTTTTTGAAACTGACAATCCAATAATATACACTCATGTGTTGTTTTTGTTTCTAAGTTATTTTATGGTGCTCCAGCGGAAAACCAATAAAATACATATTAAAAGAAATGTTTTGACTCATGGAGGCAACTGTCCCAAGGTGTAGTGGCGGCCATGGTCTCTGATGCCTTTAAACAGGGATTTGAAACAAACAAATTCATGGACGAGAACTCTTAGAGAGTCCACATGTTCAATTCATAGTTATATACTGGCCTGGGATCAGTGTGTCTGTGTTTGAATAAAACAGGGAGCATAAACTGTGTGATATGTTGTCAGGGTTGGATCATTATCTATGGAAGACACGGTAAGTAGCTTGTTCTGCCCCCTGAGGTTCATGGACACTTGAAAAAGCTCAGCTCAGAACAGGTGAAAATGACTCAGAGAAAGCAATTGAACACTGCAGCGCAAAAGGAGACATTCACATATCAATTCTCTGTTTGTGCTATCCCATTAATTTCAGCCAGGAGGTAGGTAAAGGTACCCCTGCCCATACGGGCCAGTCGTGTCCGACTCTAGGGTTGTGCGCCCATCTCACTTAAGAGGCCAGGGGCCAGCGCCGTCCGAAGACACTTCCGGGTCACGTGGCCAGCGTGACGAAGCTGCTCTGGCGAGCCAGCACCAGCACAGCACACGGAATCCCGTTTACCTTCCCGCTATAAAGCGGCACCTATTTATCTACTTGCACTTAAGGGTGCTTTCGAACTGCTAGGTGGGCAGGAGCTGGGACCAAAAGACGGGAGCTCACCCCGCCCCAGGGATTCGAACCGCCGACCATGCGATCGGCAAGTCCTAGGCACTGATTTTTAATTGTATTTTTATTGCTGCTGTTGTTTCTTATATTGCATTTTACTGTATTACAATTTGCATTCCATAGAATGCAAACCGCAGTACAAGATACAACATAAGAACTAAAAGAAGCAATAAAAAAAGGAAAATTCAATATGAATATTTAATAAGGACATGCTGCAAACCATCTGAATGAAACTCACAGACCAATGGTGGTCCATGAACCACAGACTTGGATGCCCTGTTCAAGGGCACTCTTTGCCAACATCAAGCTGTCCATGTAGTTTAGACTGCTACTCTCATCAGCTGATACAGCCAAGCTGGCTGGGGCTGCTGGGAGTTGGAATCCAAAACATCTAGAAGGTGCCAGGTTGGTGAAGCCTGTTCCAGAGGGTGAGAGGGTGAGAGGAGAAAACTTTTACCTAACAGTAGGAACTTATTGAAGGCATGGAACCAACTGCCTTGGCAGATGGTGGTCTCTCCTTCATTAAGAGGTCTTTTTGCACAGATTTTGCTTTTGCTTTATTATGTATTTTGTGCTTTCATTTTGTATTTTTATGTTGTGACCCACCCTATGACCTGCAGGTGATAAATAGTAGTAATACTAGTACTAATCCCCGAGGTTCCCCTTCCAGCTACTACCATTCTATGGATGGAAAATTTTCTCCCAACTGCCAGTATTCTGGTTAATGACTGCAGAAGTGTGTTGGGGGAGGGTGTTGTTTTGGGGGACGGTTGGTTGAAGGTGTTGCTGTTGGTTTTTGTATCTGGTGATTTATGTAGAAATAGTTCAGTTAAGTTGTGTGTTTTCCAATATTTTATTTGTTGTGTCAGAGACCAGGCTGAGGAGAGCTACTCTGATGAAGAATGTTGGGGGCCTCCCCCTCCCCCTGCTCCTGACCAGGATCCTGAAGCTGCCCAGGAGCAGTGGAGCAGTATAGATTTGTAGCAGTGGTTAACAGAGGGATATAGTTTGGAAGACAACAGCTGGGCGGAACTGAGTGGGGAAAAGCTAGGAGATGAAGAACAGGGAGAGAGAGAATTAACAGATTCCCTTTCACTGGAAAGTGTCCAAGCGCTCAGTCCAAGGTCAAGGAGAGCAGAAATGGTAGCTACACAGAAGGCCAAATGGTTGCGAGATCAGGTTTCCAGACAAGTAAGTGACAAGGGTGTTTCGGGGGGAAGTGGATGAAAACCTTAATTGGGAGCACCTTTCCTCCGAGAAGGGACGCGGGTGGCGCTGTGGGTTAAAGCCTCAGTGCCTATGGCTTGCCGATCGAAAGGTCAGCGGTTCAAATCCCCGCGGCGGGGTGCGCTCCCGCTGTTCGGGCCCAGCGCCTGCCAACCTAGCAGTTCGAAAGCACCCCTGGGTGCAAGTAGATAAATAGGGACCACTTACTAGCAGGAAGGTAAACGCCAGAGCAGCGATGTCACACTGGCCACGTGACCCGGAAGTGTCTTCGGACAGCGCTGGCCCCTGGCCTCTTTGAGAGAGATGGGCGCACAATCTGTCAAGACTGGCCCGAACGGGCAGGGGTACCTTTACCTTTACCTTCACCTTCCTCCGAGATGGAGTCTTTGCTCTTTCACTGTGAACATTAAAAATTTCTTTAACTGGTAGGCGACTATTTTTGTTTTGATCTGCTTATCCACGGCCAAGGAAGGAAGCTGTTTCCCCAAAGCCTGACAAATTGCACATTAAAGTTACTCAACATATAAAAAACTTCACATATTACCCTTACTCAAATCTAATATATCCTAAACATTCACATTGCTTGACGTTGTGGTTTTGCTATAATTCCTCCTTTCTGTCATCAAAATGTATATTCTATACCTATTTGGGTGAGCACACATCTGATGGAGGGGGTGCTATTGTTTTGTTCTATTTGTTATTATGTATTTTTTTTGTTTTTATACTGCAAACTGCTCTGTAATCCTCAGATGAAGGGTGAGATATATATTTAATAAATGAAACATTACAGCCAACTCTAAAACTTTCCACAGGATTTCAAACACTCCTCAAACATCCCAAATACATTTGTAGATTGTGGGCACTGATTTTTACATTTAATAAAATATGTCATTTTAAAAGACTAGTTCTATTTTGAGATTAATCCACAGCTGAACTGTGATTTTTCTCTTTCTCCAAACAATATTTATCTGCAACCATCGCCCACCCAGGAAAGGGGGTGAGCAACCATTCCCACATTTGGTCAGAGATAACGCACTATTATACAAGAACACCGACAGTTCCTTCTGAGGTAAAGTTAAGGTGCTGATCATCAGTATAAAATCTATGTGGGTGTCATAGTAATATAAATGTGGCATAGAGCCACTGTATTTTATGGGACATCTGTTGCATCATGAACTTTCTCACCAAGACTGGCAGCCGAGACTTCACTTTGCATTCCTAGCTGAGCTATATCTAGAAATACAAGCAACACTATTCTTCGTTGTCCACAAGCTCTGAAAGGGGACTGTTGTTGTCTGCCTTTTCATATTTTCAGAAAAGAATGCAAATCTTCCTTCCCAAACCTCACCCCAACAAGCTTTCAGATAAATACATGAGCTGGAATGTTGGCAAAGTTCGAGCTTCCCTTTCATCTGATGCATATGACTATCTCATGTGGGTTTAGGATTATTTCACGTACAGTGAATATCTGTATAAAGCATCATTGCTTAGCTGCTTCTGGGTCCTTGGATAGCTGAGGAAAGTGAGGTAGAAATGCTACAAATAAATAATGGAGAGGTACCAAGCCAAGATAACTTTTGGCTCAGTCCAGATATTCGCTGGGTGAATGGAAGTTGTTACATTATAAAGCAAGGTTTTCCCCTTCACCATGAAAACGTCAGTGACTTGCATCAATGGCATATTCACACTGGCACCCAATCTGGTGCCTGGGAGAAGAATTATGAAATAATGTGTCAATAGCATCTAAGAGAAGTGTCTGTATCACACATGAGATGAACTGCTTGGTGGAAGGGAGGAGGTAGGCCTCTTCCTCCGCAATGTGAAGGGTTCTGCTAGCCCAGTAGGTATCTGAACATGGCCTCTATCATAACAGGATTGGGGGTCATTTAGGTCAACATACTTCTCTCATAAGGGGACGCGGGTGGCGCTATCCGTTAAAGTCTCAGCGCCTAGGGCTTGCCGATCGAAAGGTTGGCGGTTCGAATCCCCGCGGCGGGGTGGGCTCCCGTTGTTCAGTCCCAGTGCCTGCCAACCTAGCAGTTTGAAAGCACTCTCGGGTGCAAGTAGATAAATAGGGACCGCTTAATAGTGGGAAGGTAAACGGTGTTTCCGTGTGCGGCTCTGGCTCGCCAGAGCAGCGATGTCACGCTGGCCACATGACCCGGAAGTGTCTTTGAGTGAGATGGGCGCACAACCCTAGAGTCTGTCAAGACTGGCCCGTACGGGCAGGGGTACCTTTACTTCTCTCATAACTGGCCTTTCCTTGGTCTTTTCTTAAAACCTGAAATCCTGAAAACAGTATGCTGCCTAAACCATATTTGAGTAAATTGTAGTTAGGATTACAGACCTATACAAACCTACCTGAGAGTACCTCCTACTGGTCAGTAAGACTTGTAAGTCAGTAAGACTTCTGAGTCAACTTGTATAGGACTGTTTTGTAAGTTGCCTTACTGTGAACTGCAGCCAAAATCTTCCTTCTGATCTAACATGTACCAGAATCGACTTGTCAATTATTTGTCTGCCTCTCTTCTCTGTTCTTCACTGGGCACTGATTTAATCCAGGGATGGCACAGGAACTGGCAGGGCCAAGGCTGGCCAGTATCAGGCTCTGAAATTTTATTTTCAGCACTGACATTTCCAGAGGAAATTAGGTATTGTTTTCCTAGGGACGCGGGTGGCACTGTGGGTAAAACCTCAGCGCCTAGGACTTGCCGAGCACATGGTCGGCGGTTCGAATCCCCGCGGTGGGGTGCGCTCCCGTCATTCGGTCCCAGCGCCTGCCAACCTAGCAGTTCGAAAGCACCTCCAGGTGCAAGTAGATAAATAGGGACCGCTTACCAGCGGGAAGGTAAATGGCATTCCGTGCTGCCCTGGCTCGCCAGATGCAGCTTGTCATGCTGGTCACGTGACCCGGAAGTGTCTTCGGACAGCGCTGGCTCTCGGCCTATAGAGTGAGATGAGCGCACAACCCTAGAGTCTGGCAAGACTGGCCCGTACGGGCAGGGGTACCTTTACCTTTACCTTTACCTATTGTTTTCCTAGAATACTTTTCATGTAGGAGACAGCTTAGTTCAAAAATAAGTTTAGCACTACTTCCGGGTTAGCGCCATCGGCAATGGCGGAATTCCCCTGAACAAGAGGAATCCGCTCCGTGGGAATTGGGTCTGGTCGCCGCGGCGAAGGCCCTAAAACTTGCTCCGACCATAATGCTGTGAAGATGGAAATGAAACTGACGCCAATTGGTTCCTTTAGATGGAGGATGAATGATGTTTTATTTAGGAATGAAGAAGTGACTAAGAAGGCCCCAAAAACTTTGGGAGACTATTTTGAGATAAATATGAACACTACGGTGGAAAAAATAGTAATTTGGGATGCAAGTAAAGCGGTCATGAGAGGATTTTTGATACAACACAATGCAATCAAGAAGAGAATTCAAAATGAGAAAAAAGACAAAATCCTGGAAAAACTAAAGGAAGGAGAGAAGAAATTGAGGGTGAAACCAAAGTCGCAGGAGATTCTGAAAGAGATTAAAGTTATATATATTGTACTTAATTAGAAAGTGCTTCCAGAGGTATTTTAAACAACTATATATACAGGAGAAGCAGAAAGAAATAGACCTTGATAGATTCTTGAAAATTAATGGACTACAAAAAAATCTCTCAGGAATATAGGTTAATGCTGAATCACAAAATTATAGTGCAAGAAGTAGAAGGGGCCATTCAGAACATGCAATTGGGTAAATCTCCAGGACCGGATGGATTCACTTTAAGATACTACAGATCTCTGAAAGAATGGTTAATACAACCTTTAAAGGAAGCCTGTAACGAATACAACCTTTAAAGGAAGCCTGGAAGGGAAAAGGGCACCAGTCGTGGAAGGAAGCTTATATTACACATACCGAAAACAGACTGGAAAGACACAGCTTAAGAACTACCGCCCCATATCACTGCTTAATGTGGATTACAAAATTTTCGCAGATATATTGGCTAAAAGATTGAAAAAAGGTGTTAGCAGAAGAAATCCATAAAGATCAAGTGGGCTTTCTCCCCGGCACACTTGTCTGACAATACAAGGAATATAAGTAATATTTTAGAAAAATTACAAGTGAAGATCAATACTTCAATACAAGGCAGTTTTGATATTTGTGGACGCCTTTGACAACATCTCTTGCAGCTTTATAAAGAAGAATTTATCAGGGATGGGGGTTGGTCAAGGTTTTGGAAATGGTATAGGTGCAATTTATTCAGAAGGCTAAATTAATTGTGAATAATGTAGTAACGGAAGAATTTAAGATTGAGAAAGGAACACAACAAGGCTGCCCAATCTCTCCATTGCTTTTTATATCGGTCCTGGAGGTTTTGCTAAACATGATTAGAAGGGACAATTTGGTTAAAGGTATACAAGTGGGAGCTAAACAGTACAAATTGAAAGCATTTGCTGATGATTTGGTATTTACAGGAGCCAGAATAGCACTAAAAGAGTATTGGAATTGATTCAAGGTTTTGGTCAGCAGGTTTTAAGTTGAACAAGATGAAAACCAAGGTTTTAGAGAAAAATCTAACTGTGAATGAAGTTTCAGGAGGAGAGGATAAACATTGGTTAAGAAAGTGAAATATTTGGGGGTGAATTTATTTAAGGAAAACTATAAAAAGTGAAAAAGGATTTAGAAATATGGTCAAACCTGAAGTTATCATTGTTAGGCCGGATTGCTGTGATAAAAATGAACGTATTGCCAAGGTTGCTGTTTTTGTTTCAAACATTGCAAATTTTGGACAAAATGGACTGTTTCAAGAAGTGGCAGAGATATCTCTAGAATCGTTTGGCAGGGCAAGAAGCCTCGAATAAAATTTAATATTAACAGATGCTAAAGAAAGAGGTGGATTTGCCCTGCCAGACCTTAAATTTGATTATGAATCAGCCACATTTTGTTGGCTGAGAGAATGGATGCTTCTTGAAAACACTGTGTTGGATTTGGAAGGTTTTGACAATGTATTTGGTTGGCATGCATATCTGTGGTATGACAAGGTTAAAGTACACAGAGCGTTTAAAAACCATATTGTCAGAAAAGCACTGTTTAATGTTTGGATAAGATATAAAACCCCATGATGGCTGTCACCAATGGAAGCGAAGGCACTGAAAAAACTCAATATGGAGGCCAAATGGCAGCAGTATTGGGAAATTTTGGAACAAGAGGGAGACAGGCTAAAACTGCAGAGCTTTGAAAAATTAAAAAATAGTGCGAGACTGGCTCCATTATTATCAAATAATGGAGGCATATAATCTGGACAAAAAAACTAGGCTTCCAGGTGGAAAAATCAAAATTAGAAACAGAATTGTAAGACCCCCCAAAGTTAAGAACTGGTCAAGAATGTATGACTTGCTGCTGAAATGGAATACTCAAGATGAAACGGTGAAATCTGCTATGATTAAATGGGCACAAGATGGACATAACATTATGATGGCTGACTGGGAACAGTTATGGACCACATGCCTTATGCCTTAAAAGAGAATTTAATGAAAATGATTTACAGGTTGTACATAACACCAGTCAAGCTTGCAAAAATCTGTCATTTGCCCGATAATAAATGTTGTAATGAGATTGAAGGTACATTCTTTCACCTTTGGTGGACGTGCCCAAGGATTAAGAATTTCTGGAAGATGAATTATAATGAAATGAAAAAGGTATTTAAATATACCTTTTTGAAGAAACCAGAGACCTTTCTCCTGGTCAATTGGTGCCAAAGAAAGACAGAACTTTTTTTATGTATGCCACAACAGCAGCAAGAATACTTATAGCAAAGTATTGGAAAACAAGATCTACCCACCCGGGAAGAATGGCAGATGAAGCTGATAGACTACATGGAATTGGCGGAAATGACTGGCAGAATCCGAGACCAGGAGAAGACTCGAAGGTTGGAAAAAAAATTCAAAGTATATCTACAGAAATACTGCAAAATTAATGAATGTTAGAAGAATGCTGGAATGAAGTTATATGGTTTTAGCTGAAATGTTATAAAGAATTAAGCAAAAATTGATTGTTAATGGGCCAAAGTGAAAAATCTAAGGTTAGATTGTGTTAAAATATATCATAGAGCAAAAAATGGAAAGGTGGAAAAGATGGAAAGGATTTGCTAAAATAGTTAATTGAACTAAAATATAAAAAAGGAAGTCAATGTGAGGAAGTTGATGAAACAAGTAAATGAAAGGTAAAGATATGGAAATATTGGATGTGTTTTTAAATGTTTTTTTGTTTTTCTTGTTGTTTTGATGTATTGGTTTCTTTTTCTTTTTTATGTATTGTTAATTTTTTTATTGTCTTTTTTCCTTTTTTCCTTTTTTTTCTTCTCTGTAACTATTAAACTAATAAATATTATTTTCAAAAATAAGTTTAGCACTACTGTGTGTGTAAAAAGCCTGCAGAATGGAAGATACTTTTATTTTCTTATTCATACAGTAATTTAAAGTCACCAGTACAACAAAGATGAAATGAATACAGCAAAACATTTAAACTAAACACACGCTATCAATACAGACTACAAAGAACAAAGAAGTCCAGCATGTAAATGCATGAAAAGTAGCTGTGTTTGTCCAGCTCAGAATCGGTGGAGAAGTTGCTGGTTATGACAGAACCCAGGTAGACAAAATTATCTCACCTCAAGCGTTCAGCATTGCAAACACGTCTTGAAGCAGCCCAAGAGCCTTTTGCCAATCTTGGCTGGTATGAAAACAGTGGTCTTACCTGGACAGAGATAGTTTTGCCCCAGTTAGTCCCAATTGGACTACTGCAATGCACTATGTGAGGCTGCCTTTGAAAATAGCCTGAAATCTTCAGTTAGTTTAAAATATGGATGCAAGACTGCGAACTGGGACTGGGTGCTACATACAAGCATAGCACACCATTTTCACTGGCTGTCAGTCCATTTCTGGTCATGATTCAAGGTGCTGGTTTTGACCTTGAAGCAGGATACTTGAATGACTGCCTCTGCTTGTGTGGCAGCTGGCTTATAGGTGAGAAGCCTTTGCGGTGGTGTCTCTCCAGCTGTGGAATGCCCTTTTCGCTGAGGCTCACCTGGAATCTTCTTTGGTACAATTTCAGTCTCAGGTAAAAAGCTTCTTTTAATTTTAATCTGTTTTATCTTTTTGTATGTTGCTCTTCCCCTCCACAATGTGAGTGTTACGCTGTATTTAGATTTTGTTCTTGCCTTGTGAGCCACCCTGAGATGTTTGTAATAGGTTGGTATAAATAAATGAATGTTCGCACACCACTGTCAACTTCCTGGGATGGAGGGACTCTATGCAACCTAAATTTGGGACAGCAGGATTTCTTCTCCCACATTGTGTTTTTCTTTATTAGCAATATATATCAATCACAAACAGTGATTCAAATACAGCAATTTTTTAACCACCCCCCAAAGACCAAATGTCTATTTAATTACATTTAGCTTTTAAGTCATTTCAGTTTCTAAACAAAGGTATCCTCCACAAATCACCATGTGCTCTTGGCAACCTATAACCATGTTCTATCAAAGTTATGTATGTAATGAAACTATGCCAGGCTGTTTGAATATCAGTGATTTTCTTGTCCAACTCTCTTGTACATGGGTTGTCATGATTTCCTGTAACAGTTTTCTATTCATGCAGCATTTGAAAGTCACCTATTCAGATGCATACATTTATTTCATCCCTCAATCAAAACACTCTCTCTTTGTCACTACCAATATGCTAGTCTTGGTGCTAATGTACCAGCCTCAAAGTGTGATTGTTCTTTCAGAAATGACCAAAAACCCACAAAAACAAACAAAGAGAAAAAGAGAATTTCTCTAAGGACCCTAACTTCAAGCATTGCGAATGGCAAACATGACCATCTTAATGAAGCAGACAATTTAACATTAGGCGTAGAAAAAAATCATACAGGGAAATTAAATGGAAATGTCCGTCTGCCTCTGTAAATTCTGCTTTATAGTAACTCCGGAATGCAATTACCAGCAAACTGAAAGACACTGACCTCTAGCCTTGCCTCTAGGTCTTCCATGTGCTGTTGTCTGCTTGTGTTCTCTGACTGCAGCTTTTCAATGGCTCGACTGCTGTTAGGCTCTTTGGAGATGAGCTGTTGGAGAAAGAGGAAAATTATTCCTAAGAGTCCAAACAAAGGAAAGAGTCCAAACAAAGGCAGGATGTAAAGCCATTATTAGCTATTTTATACATAGTGTGCTGCCAAATCATGTCTAGCCACCATGTATAATGCTACAGCAAACCAAAAGCTTCTTTTAACCAATCACGCAGCAAAGTGTTACCCATTACTTGCCATTTTTTCTAATTATTGATGGGAACCCCTCAAGGCAGAATGAGTAAAGAACAAAAAAACTAACACATTAATTTTAAGACAGGTTTTGATGTTTAGAATGAAGTACTTCAAAATTGGAACTGTTATTAGTGGGGTGGGAGAGGTGAAAGAAATTTTATATCTGGCAACTTATATGCCCCTTTGGTTTCAGACAGTGCATGGGTAGGCAAGTCTAAAAGCCCGGACACTAATTTTCATGGCCTTCCAGAAGATCTGGTGGCTCATCTACCAGAAGTAATGTACGGTATTACGGTATTCTGGAAGTGTATATTCAATTCTGACCAAACTAAGCATCCTAGCGCAAAATATACGTCAATATGACCCCACCCCGCAAGATCACAGAATCATAGAATTGGAAGGGATCCAGGTCATCTAGTCCAGTCCCTGCAAATATGACCATAAGACCTTCACACACAATTAGGCCACAGACTAATTTTATAATATGCAAGATTTCTAATATTTCTAATACTAAAATTCCTCTTTGTTTTTAGGCAAGTAGTGTAAGGAACAAAAGCTGAACATGTCATTAAGCTGAAGCATCGTTGTGGAAAGTAGAGATTGCTGGTCTGCTTCAGAGAAAGACAACAAATTACAAATAATGTCAATGGAGAGGAAACATGAATCAGTTGATGCTATGACTGATCCTGTAGTAGCACCATTTTTATGGGACTTGTGTTTGTTATGCCAGAGACATTCAAATGAGTAATTATTTCAAAGTATGGTTACATTACAATCTTGACATTTTTGCTGAATATGGTGAGCTTCCAACAGTTTAAAGAAATTTGGATCAATTGTATTATGGAAGTTCACTTTTGTAAACCCAGTAGCACATGCACCCCTCCCATCATCAGCTGTTGTTGACCAAGTTCACAGTGAAAATAACAAAATTGGCACCAACTCTGCCTTTGCTCCAGGACAGCAAAACCACTTTTTGTATGGGGGGCATTATCAAATTGTTTCTCCCAGTCATAAAGCTGTACTTTCAGAGTTTTTCAATGGAAGGGTGAGATACAGTTTTAAGAAACAAATACATAACTGGGCACAACACCTTTGGCTTTGTTGTCTGCTCTTCGCTCATACTGTAAGGGGAGCATAACTCCATTTCCTGTTCCTCCAGTCCCCAAATTAGAAAAGCTGAGCACCAGATGTCAATCAATCAACACTTTATTACAGTTGTAGACCAGCATAGAGCACCAGATGTGTCCATTCATAAGAAGAAAAGGTTTGATGGCTTTGATTGTACGCTATACATAGACATTGGAATGATCCAGGTAAAGTCTGACATTTGAGAAGTCAAATCTTTATAGATGCAAAATTATAGAAGAAAAGGCATCGTTAAAAATGTGGCCGTTTACAAGCAACAATGTGATGCAAACAAATCCATGAGCGGGGTTAACCTCACAGAATAAAATGTAGGGGAAAATACATACTAGCTGGTTGGATATATTGGTTTTATTATAAAATTCACCATATATTAAATCTGTTTCTGCAAAAGCTTTCTTATGTTTGGCTAATAAAGCCAAATAGAGCCTTTTATTAGACACGACTGGTTATGTTTGGCTTAGTTTACAACCTTTTGTTTAGCAAGCTTTTGAGGTATGGCCTTGGTTTTATTAAGGTATTATTACAAAACTGTAAAAGAAAATGAAGTGAAATGTCCTGCCTAAACTGTGGGAAGATAATTAGCACAGAAATTTAATGCTGTTGAATATTGCATCCCTGACACATTATTGCTGGGTGGATATTTTTTTAAAACCATAAAATATTGGTTTACATTTTTACTGTACAGAACATATCTGAACTTATTCTTCCAGTGAACATCAGTGGTATTTCATTAAAATGTAGGTGCACAAGATGAGAAAGCAACATTACCTACCATGTTAGAGGTCTAAGTAGTGATTTTTTTTTAACATAACCCACCCCTCCATGTAGACTAAATATTTGTGCCAAACTTAGACATTTTCACACTTGAAGTGAAAATGCCAGTGGCAGAGTGCTTATGGTGTGGTATACCTATTTTGTACTTAGGTACAAGGGGCTCTGGTACAAGAGGCTCTGGGCAGGAAATTGAAGCAATTAAATGCACAAATCGTCATCTCATCTGTCCTCCCAGTTGAACGACGTGGCCCAGGGAGAGAGGGGAAAATAGTGGAAGTAAACAGCTGGCTTCGCAAATGGTGTAAACAGGAACGGTTTGGATTCTTAGATCACGGACTGCAGTTTCTTGAAGATGGACTTCTGTCAAGCGATGGGCTGCACCTCACAACGGTTGGGAGGAATGTTTTTGCCAAAAAACTCAGAAACCTCATCAGGAGGGCTTTAAACTGACTAATGTGGGGGAGGGAGACAGTGCTCCTGAAGGTAGGAGTCTATCAATTGATGAAGATGATCATCCAAATGTCATAGACCAAATGGAGCAAACAGCAAGCAGACCTAGTGGTGGGAGGAAAAAATCCTTAAATAAGAGACACGGGGGAATGACTAATGGACTTCAATGTCTGTACACTAATGCACAAAGCATGGGAAATAAACAAGATGAGCTTGAGCTCTTGGTACAGCAAACTAAATATGACATAATAGGCATCACTGAAACCTGGTGATAAGTCCCACGAGTGGAATGTAAAAATGGAGGGATACAATCTATTTCAGAGAAACAGACCAGACAAGAAAGGAGGAGGAGTGGCGTTATATGTCAGGGATGTGTATACCTGTGAAGAGATCCAAGATTTAGAACCTCAAAGCCAAAGTGAGAGCATTTGGGTCAAAATTAAGGGAGAGAAGAATAACAGTGACCTCATTGTGGGAGTTTACTATAGATCCCCAAGCCAAACGGAGGACATGGATGATGCCTTCCTGGAACAGATGGCCAAGCAAGCAAAAGGAAGGGAGATAGTAGTAATGGGGGACTTCAATTACCCGGATATTTGTTGGATGTCAAACTCAGCCAAGAGCATAAGGTCAAACAGATTCCTCACTGGCCTTGCAGACAACTTCATTGTCCAGAAAGTGGGAGAAGCAACAAGAGGAACAGCCATTTTAGATCTGGTCCTAACCAATGACAATGACCTGGTTAATGGGGTAGAAGTGGAAGGATCATTAGGCGCAAGTGATCATGCTCTTCTGAAGTTTACTATACAGCGGAAAGGAGCAGCCAAGCATACTAGGACTCAATTTCTTGACTTTAAGAAAGCCGACTTCATAAAACTTAGGGAAGTGCTGGGTGAGATCCCATGGACAGTAATACTAAAAGGAAAGGGAGTTCATGATGGCTGGGAGTTTGTTAAGAGGGAGATGGTAAAAGCACAACTTCAGGCAATACCAATGAGAGGGAAACATGGAAGGTGCCTAAAGAAGCCAGGGTGGCTATCTAAAGAACTTTTAACTGAGTTAAGATTAAAAAAGGATGTGTACAAAAAATGGAAAAGGGGGGAAACCACCAAAGAGGAATTCAAACAAATAGCCAGCACGTGTAGACACAAAGTCAGAAAAGCTAAAGCACAGAATGAACTCAGGCTTGCTAGAGAGGTTAAAAGCAACAAAAAAGGCTTTTATGGGTATGTTCGTAGCAAAAGGAAGAACAAAGAAACAGTGGGGTCACTCAGAGGAGAAGATGGTGAAATGCAAACAGGGGACACAGAAAGGGCTGAACTCCTCAATGCCTTCTTTGCCTCAGTCTTCTCCGATAAAGAAAACAATGCCCGACCTGAAGAATTTGGAGCAAATGGTTCAGCAGAGGAAACACAGCCCAGAATAACTAAGGAGATAGTACAAGAATACTTGGCTAGTTTAGATGTATTCAAGTCTCCAGGGCCAGATGAACTGCATCCAAGAGTATTAAAAGAACTGGCAGATGTGATCTCAGAACCACTGGCAATCATCTTTGAGAATTCCTGGAGAACAGGCGAAGTCCCGGCAGACTGGAGGAGGGCAAATGTTGTCCCTATTTTCAAAAAGGGGAAAAGAGAGGACCCAAATAATTACCGCCCAGTCAGTCTGACATCAATACCAGGGAAGATTCTGGAGCAGATCATTAAGCAAACAGTCTGTGAGCACCTAGAAAGGAATGCTGTGATCACCAATAGTCAGCTTGGATTTCTGAAAAATAAGTCATGTCAGACTAACCTGATCTCGTTTTATGACAGAATTACAAGCCTGGTAGATGAAGGGAACGCAGTGGATGTAGCCTACCTTGATTTCAGCAAGGCATTTGACAAGGTGCCCCATGCTATTCTTGTAAAGAAGCTGGTAAAATGCGGTCTTGACTATGCTACCACTCAGTGGATTTGTAACTGGCTGACTGACCGGATGCAAAGGGTGCTCATCAATGGTTCCTCTTCATCCTGGAGAAGAGTGACTAGTGGGGTGCCACAGGGTTCTGTCTTGGGCCCGGTCTTATTCAACATCTTTATCAACGACTTGGATGATGGACTCAAGGGCATCCTGATCAAATTTGCAGATGACACCAAACTGGGAGGGGTGGCTAACACCCCAGAGGACAGGATCACACTTCAAAACGACCTTGACAGATTAGAGAACTGGGCCAAAACAAACAAGATGAATTTTAACAGGGAGAAATGTAAAGTATTGCACTTGGGCAAAAAAAATGAGAGGCACAAATACAAGATGGGTGACACCTGGCTTGAGAGCAGTACATGTGAAAAGGATCTACGAGTCTTGGTTGACCACAAACTTGACATGAGTCAACAGTGTGACGCAGCAGCTAAAAAAGCCAATGCAATTCTGGGCTGCATCAATAGGAGTATAGCGTCTAGATCAAGGGAAGTTATAGTGCCACTGTATTCTGCTCTGGTCAGACCTCACCTGGAGTACTGTGTCCAGTTCTGGCCACCACAGTTCAAGAAGGACATTGACAAACTGGAACGTGTCCAGAGGAGGGCAACCAAAATGGTCAAAGGCCTGGAAACGATGCCTTATGAGGAACGGCTAAGGGAGCTGGGCATGTTTAGCCTGGAGAAGAGGAGGTTAAGGGGTGATATGATAGCCATGTTCAAATATATAAAAGGATGTCACATAGAGGAGGGAGAAAGGTTGTTTTCTGCTGCTCCAGAGAAGCGGACACGGAGCAATGGATCCAAACTACAAGAAAGAAGATTCCACCTAAACATTAGGAAGAACTTCCTGACAGTAAGAGCTGTTCGACAGTGGAATTTGCTGCCAAGGAGTGTGGTGGAGTCTCCTTCTTTGGAGGTCTTTAAGCAGAGGCTTGACAACCATATGTCAGGAGTGCTCTGATGGTGTTTCCTGCTTGGCAGGGGGTTGGACTCGATGACCCTTGTGGTCTCTTCCAACTCTATGATTCTATGATTCTATGATTCTATGATTTGTACCTGAGTGCAAAATATAGCATGTTGCTCACTAGGGAGAAAACGTTACTTGGTAATAGGTAGATCACACCTAGCTGGGGATACTGGGAAGTGTAGGATCCTGAATGTAACCATACAATCCAAGAGGATTCATTTGGTGAGCTGTATTTATATAGACTTATAACAGTGCTTTTTCTGGAGGGTACTCAAGGGTACACAGTACCGGCATCTTTTTTTTCTGGAAGAAAAGCACTGGCTAAGGGACTTCCGGTCGGCGCCAGCGCTTAATGGCGGTCCTTGCCTCGAGCTCCGAGGCAGGACTGCTCTGTGAGTTCGGGTCTGACCCGCTACGGCGAGCGGGGGACCCCTAAAATCACAGGCGCTGAAGCCTGTGAACAAGGAGACTCGGCGGGCACCTTTTGCGCCCCCCGGTATTGCGAAAGAGCCTTTTTAAAGGCTCCGTAGCGGCATCGGGTGTGAGCGCGGTGCTGAGAGTCGCAACCCAGCTCGCAGAGTGAAGCCGCGTCGCCATAAGCGGAGAGCGTCGATTCCTTCCTGAAAAGAAAATTCGGACTGAACACCCGTGAGTAAGAGCGGAAAAAAGACGGTACAACAAAATTTTAAAAAATTTGGCTGAAAACGGGACGGCATAAAATAAGGAAGTCTGCCCCCCCCGGACTGCAGAAATCTAAAGCAACGTCAGACCTCGCTGCAGTTGCAAGAAAGTTACAGTTGAACTTTTAACCCTGACCTGTCAAATGTATCCTTCCCCCCCGATCGGCAAGAGAAGGGGGGGAAAGACAGTCTTGTGAAGATACTCTTTAATTTGAAAAGGAAACAAGGTTTCCCATCGCCCTGACTCCCCCGGGACGACCTGCCAGGAGTGAACACCGGGAGGAATGGGTCTTTTAAGAGCATCATTAAAAAGTCGGAAAGTTGGATAAAGTTGTAGAACTTGAAGGGGACTTTATTAGTGAAACTGATTAATTAAATCCATCAGAGGAAAAGTGTTTTTAATAACTTTAATGGCGGACTTCGGACTTTTCACATTTGGCTTCCTGTTTCTTTGTTTCCCCGAATTTGGACATTGTTAATTGCTCCCTCTTGAGGATCAAGAGGGGAAAAGTGTGACTAACAGTGGGATTTTCCATCGCGAGTTTTTCCTGTGAGAACGACCTTGGGACATGAGCGGCACAGCTGAGGAGATAAGAACCAGATCTAAAACTAAGGTAACACAAAAGAAAAGAGCCTCAATTTCTGGCCAAACAGTGCCGGCACCAGAAAGCTCAACAGCTGCATCAATGGATTCTATGACACAGGCACTACTGAAAATTAATCAATCCCTTGAGGCTTTAACAAAGCAATCCACAGAAAATACAAAAAAATTGACAGAATTGACAGTGAGACTGGACTTGAATACTACATCTGTGACAACTAATACGGAATCTATTAATAGACTGATTCAGGAATCTACAGAAACTAGGAAAATTGCTACGAGTGCGAAGGCAATTGCAGAAGAGACACAGGGGAAACTTGCGCCGATTGAGAAAAAAGTGAATGAGCATGAGGCAGCTCTCTCCCTATTGGAATTACAGAGGAAAGAACGAAATTTGAAACTAAGGCAAGTTCCAGAGAACGAAGGGGACGACCTGAAGGAATTCCTCACAGAGGCAATTTTGGAAAATTGGCGAGAGGATTTGGAAGATGATGAAATAGAAATAACAACGGCTTTCAGACTTGGCAGAAAACAAGTTAAAAGGGCAAGGGATTGTCTGATTACCCTAAGAACCAAGCAGGAGAGAGATAAGATATTGAACCTGCATTACCAAAAAGCTTTGGTCATTGAGAACACTCAAGCTCTGATTTTTAAAGATATTCCTAGATACATCTTGGAAGTGAGAACCTTTTATAGAGATCTTGCCAATTTGCTGAGGAAAAATTACATACCTTTCAGGTGGGAGTTCCCACAGGGATTGTCCTTTAACTATAAAGGGAAGAAGGTGAGAATAAGAACAGTACAGGAGAAAGAAGATTTCTTGGAGAGAAATTTGGAGGACCTGCAGAAAGGAACGGCACAAGGACTAACAGCAGAAGGGGGAGAACCAGTGGATATAGCAAACTTATCATACGGCCTACCACAATCAACAACTGAAGAAGAAGACAAACTTGGGGCAGTCGGAGGGACAAACGCTTAATAATCAAGATGTCACTGCAACTTCTTAGTTGGAATTGTAATGGTTTGAACCATCCCCGAAAAAGACGTCAAGTTTTTCATATCTTGAAAAAAGAGCAATTGGATTTGATATGTCTACAGGAAACTCATATAATCAGGACACATAGAAAATTGCTCGTGAATAAAAGATTAGGACAAGAATTTATATCTTCTGACAAAGTCAAAAAGAGAGGAGTTGTGATTTATGCAAAAGAAAAATTGGATCCAAAAATCAAATTTAAAGATGAAGAAGGAAGATATTTGGCAATTGAAGTACAGATTCAAGGAGAAAAGTATTTGGTTGTTGGAGTATACGCGCCAAATGACGGGAAGGCAGAATTTTTTAAGAAGTTGCATGGGACTTTGATGGACTATCTCGACTGCAAAATAATAATGATGGGGGACATGAATGGAGTGGTCTCTACAAATATGGATAAAGCACAAAGACAAATGATCTCTAAAGAAGGTAGATTACCAAAGATCTTTTTTGAGATGACAGAAAATATGGACCTAATAGATATTTGGAGGACTAGAAACCCTCTCGAAAGAGAGGGAACTTTTTTCTCGGAATCTAAAATGACATGGACAAGAATCGACCAAATCTGGGTATCTAGTGTGATGGCTGCAAAGATAAAAAAAGTGGAAATCTGCCCAAAAACCTGCTCCGACCATAACGCAGTGAAGATGGAAATGAAATTGACAACAACTGGATCCTTTAGGTGGAGAATGAATGACTTCCTATTTAGAGATGAACAAATTTGTGAAAAGGCCCTAAGGACATTGAAAGATTATTTTGAGATTAACTTAAGAACAAAAGTTGAAAAAAGAATAATTTGGGACGCAAGTAAAGCCGTGATGCGAGGCTTCCTGATACAACAGAATTCAATTAAGAAGAAAAAACAAAATGAAAGGAAAAGTAGAATTCTGGAAAAGATGAAGGAAGGAGAAAAGAAATTGAGGTCCAATCCAAAGTCTCATGAAATATTGAGAGAAATAAAATATTATCAGATGCAGTATATGGAACTTACAAACCAAGAGATAGAATGGAAAATTAAACAAATGAGACAGAGGACATTTGAATCAGCAGATAAATGTGGGAAGCTTCTTGCATGGCAATTGAAAAAAAGACAGAAACTGAACACTGTTACTTGTCTGGAGGAGGATGGAAGGAGTATATGTAAGCCGAATGAGATAAGTAACTGTTTTCAAAGTTATTTCAGGAAATTATATTCACAAGGGCCTGTGAAGGAACAAGAGATAGATGAATTTTTGGAAAATTATGGACTACCAAAAATCTCGGAACAGAACAGGCTGATTTTGAATCAAAAAATAACAGAACAAGAAATAGAGGAAGCCATTCAAAAGACACAATTGGGAAAATCTCCAGGACCAGATGGCCTGACGGCTAAATATTACAAGGTTTTGAAAGACTGTCTAGTACAACCATTGAAAGAAGTATGCAATGAGATACTGGAAGGGAAGGGGGCACCTGAATCGTGGAGAGAGGCTTTTATATCACTTATACCAAAAACTGAGACTGAAAAGAACCAGGTTAAAAACTACCGCCCGATCTCACTTTTAAATGTGGATTACAAAATATTTGCAGACATTTTAGCAAAAAGACTTAAGAAAGTGTTGATAGGTGAGATTCATAAAGATCAAGCTGGCTTTCTCCCGGGAAGACACATGTCGGACAATGTAAGGAATATAATTGACATTGTGGAGTTATTGGAAACAAACATTAATAGAAAAGCAGTATTGATTTTTGTGGACGCGGAGAAAGCCTTTGACAACATTTGTTGGAGCTTTATGAAAAAGAATCTCCAGGGGATGGGGGTAGGCCAAGGTTTTGAAAATGGTATAAGTGCAATATATTCTAAACAGAAGGCAAAACTAATTGTGAATAATGTGGTAACTGAAGAGATAGCTATAGAGAAAGGAACACGACAAGGATGCCCCATTTCTCCCTTACTTTTTATTTCAGTCTTGGAGATATTGTTAAACATGATTAGAAAGGACCAGTTGGTAAAAGGAATTCAGTTCGGAGCGAAAGAGTATAAGTTAAGAGCATTTGCAGATGACTTAGTCTTAACATTACAGCAGCCGAACACTAGTACAAAAAGAGTTTTAGAACTGATAGAAATATTTGGTCAAGTTGCAGGATTTAAATTGAATAAACAAAAAACTAAAGTGCTGGAGAAAAATCTAACAAATGAGGAAAAAGAGGCATTCCAAAAAGAAACTGGTTTGGGGTTAGCAAAAAAAGTTAAATATTTGGGGGTAAATCTGACATCGAAAAACGTGAATCTATTTAAAGACAACTATGATAAATGTTGGTCAGAAGTTAAGAAAGATCTAGACACATGGTCAGGATTGAAACTTTCTCTGTTAGGAAGAATCGCCGTTATCAAAATGAATGTATTGCCTAGAATGTTATTTTTGTTTCAGACTTTACAAATAATAGACAAGATGGATTGTTTCAAGAGGTGGCAGAAAGACATATCCAAGTTTGTCTGGCAGGGCAAAAAGCCTAGAATAAAATTTAAGATTTTAACAGATGCTAAAGATAGAGGAGGCTTTGCCCTGCCAGACTTAAAACTGTACTATGAATCAGCAGCATTCTGCTGGTTGAAAGAATGGCTGCGCCTCGAGAATGCAGACATCTTGGATCTTGAAGGATTTGATAATAGATTTGGTTGGCATGCATATCTATGGTATGATAAGGTAAAATCTCATAAAGGTTTCAAAAATCATGTTGTCAGGAAAGCTTTGTACAATGTTTGGATTCGATATAAAGATTTACTTGAAAGTAAAACCCCCAGGTGGTTGTCACCTATGGAAGCCAAAGAGGTGAAAAAATTGAATATGGGGCCACATTGGCCTAAATATTCTGAAATTATAGTACAGGATGGTGAACAACTGAAACTGAAAAGTTTTGAGGAGTTGAAAGACAAGGTGAGAGATTGGCTACATTATAGACAAATAAATGAAGCATTTAAACAGGACAGAAAGATAGGCTTCCAGATGGAGAGATCCAAACTAGAAACAGAATTGTTAGAACCCAATACTAAAAACCTATCAAGGATGTATAATTTGTTGCTGAAGTGGAATACTCAAGATGAAATGGTGAAGTCTAGTATGATTAAATGGGCACAAGATATTGGACATGATATTGAGCTTGCTGACTGGGAGCAGTTGTGCACCACTGGTGTTAAATTTACGGCATGTAATGCCTTAAGAGAAAACATTATGAAAATGATCTACAGGTGGTACATGACTCCTGCTAAGTTAGCGAAGATCTATCATTTGCCCAGTAACAAATGCTGGAAATGTAATGAAACTGAGGGAACCTTCTTTCACCTTTGGTGGACCTGCCCGAAGATTAAGGCATTCTGGGAAATGATCTATAATGAAATTAAGAAAGTTCTCAAGAGAACCTTTTTCAAGAAACCAGAAGCTTTTCTCTTGGGCATGGTGGGCCAAATGGTGTCAAGGAAGGACAAGACATTTTTTATGTACGCCACAACAGCAGCAAGAATTCTCCTAGCAAAGTATTGGAAAACGCAAGAACTACCCACGCTGGAAGAATGGCAGTCGAAGGTGATCGATTATATGGGATTGGCGGAGATGACTGGCAGAATTCGAGACCGGGGGAAGGAGGCGGTGGAAGAAGATTGGAGTAAATTTAAAGAATATCTTAAAAATCGTTGTAATTTGGATGAAAACTAAGGTTCAGGGCAATAAGAGGTAAAGAGCTACAGCTGTTAATACTAAGTTAAAGAAAATTTAATTGATGGAAAAAAAGGTATACATTGTTTGACTAAAAAGTTGCTGAAAAATCTGAAATAAGGATGCAGAAAAGGGGTGGTATGGGGAGGTCCATTTTATATGTTTGTTATTGTTTTTGTTTATGTTATTGTTATGTTTGTTTTTTATGTGGAAAAATAAAAATTACTTAAAAAAAAAAAAAAGAAAAGCACTGGCTAAAACTGTGGCACTTGCTGTAACAACTTCATGTTGAGTACCAGCACCTTTTTTTCCTAGAAGGAAAACGCTGCTTATAAACCTCAAAGCATTTATTGCGACACACAGAGGGCTTGCCTATTCCACCCAATGCACAGCTCTCGGTTTAGTTCAGGGATAGGAAGCTTGTGGCCCTACAGATGATGCTCGACTCCATTCCCAACAACCCCAGCCAACAAAGCCAATGATAAAGGTTGTTGAGAACTGTAGTCCAACCACAGGCTGCCCATCGCCATTGAGACCCTTTCCCCACTTTACAGATGTCAGGCAAAAGTCAAAAGTCAACACACCCAGCTAGTGTGAGAAACATTTTAAAGAGGCCCAAAGCAAGGCAGGAAGAAAGAAAAGCTCGCCCTACAGCAAAAGTGGGCGGGGAGGTTGCTTCTACTGTGACCTTAAGAATTTGTTTATACAGGTGGGCTCACCAACTCATGAATGCAGAATCAAGTGGTGAGGTCAGTATGAATAGGCCAACACAGATCTAATGCCAGAAATAGAGGTCCCTTTGTCATGCTGGCCACATGAACCGGAAGCTGTCTGCGGATAAACGCTGGCTCCCTCAGCCAGTAAAGCGAGCGCTGCAACCCCAGAGTCGTCCGCGACTGGACCTAACGGTCAGGGGTCCCTTTACCTTTAATCTGAAATTATGGTCAAGTCTATCTCCCACACATTGAAGAAGAATCCATATGGGACAAGCTCACACAGCCCAGCATAAAAGGCAAAGCTTAAGTTCGCTTCTCCTATTCTGGAATGGTTGTATCTGATGACACAGGACTTGCTCTTGCATATTTACAGTCTAAAAATGCAACATGGGTTGGATGAATATGTATGTAAAAGGTAAAGGACCCCTGGATGGTTAAGTCCAGTCAAAGGCGACTATGGCATTGTGGCGCTCATTTCACTTTTCAGGCCGAAGGAGCTGGCGTTTGTCCACAGACAGCTTTCCAGGTCATGTGGCCAGCAGGATTAAACGACTTCTGGCACAATGGGACACTGTGATGGAAACCAGAGCACATGGAAACAATGTTTACCTGTCTGCCGCAGTGGGAAAAATATGTATAGTCAGTTTGGAGGAAGATGCAGATTCCACCATGCAAATGCCAGATCTCTCTTTTGAAGGGAGAGAAAAGTCTAACGAAAGAGTTATGACAGATGAAACTATTGAGTATTTAGAACTTTCAAAGATGACAGAAATAATTAGGAATAAAACAAATCAAAATTTAAAAAAGTTGGAGTGTTATAAAGTGTACTTAAAAAAACATTGTTCCCAAGTAATATCTTTAATGTGTTTCGATTAATTTTTGCAAATTATATGACAGACAATGTATCATACAATACCGGTGAATTATAAGGTGAAAAAGGATGCAGTTAAAGAAGAAAGGTGGATGGAAGTCACATTCAATGAGGAGGTTATTTGTGATTTAATGTATGGTGCTTTAATGTTTCTCATGATTTTCTTTTTTTCCTTTCTTTCTTTCTTTCTTTCTTTCTTTCTTTCTTTCTTTCTTTCTTATTGATTTCTATTGAATGGAATAGTTGTAATACTTAATAAAATCAATAAAGAGCATTTAAATCCCTCCCCTCAAAGTAGTCAACCTTCAGTTTCTTCTCATGTTATCTTATCAATTTTTATGACCAGTGCTATCCATATACATAGTTCTTTACAGAGTAACTTCAGCAAAAAAAGTCATGTCTCTTCTCTGAATTCCAATATTGGGTGAAGCAACAGAAGAAAGAAGGAGCTTAGGAGAGGCAACTGTGATTACTAGTCTGATGTGCTAGATTGAGTCCTGGACTCAGACGTGATCAACACACACAGCAGAATGTGAGGTGGTAAAATGGACACTTCAGATACATAATGCTCGTGGTGGGAATCACATTTTTTATGCAATAAATTCAAATAAAATTGAAAATACAAAGCTTCCAGGCTAGGCTATCTTTGATGTGTGATGTTTGTTTGCATCCCCACCTGCAGCCTGGGGAATACAACTTCTTGTACCACCTCATGAACATGCATGTGTAGATCAGGTTTTGACTGGGTTATCAAGGCTAAAAGCCTCACTCAAATTTAGGCCAGTCAGGATTTATCAGCCAAACCTACCTCACAGGGAGCATAATATGGGGTAATTTCACATAGCTCACCATTAGCAGCTCACAGGAAGGACAGAATTCAGGCACGGAGAAAAATAAACACACAAACCAGGGATCATGCACAAATGCACTTACTTACAGTGCATGCAAACACGCAATGTTTCAACTGGAAAAACGGGTTAATTGGTTAATAGAAGAGCTAAGCTATGCCTGGCAGTTCAAAGAGAATTATGTTGTTACCCATACCTCGTTCTAGGCATAACTGACAAGAACAGCCCCCACATTTTCAGACTCAAGGGTGACTTTCAGTAGCCTCCTCTCTTATTAAAACTGAATTCTTGTACCAAATTCTAAACTCGTGTCATGATCACAAAAGCCAAAGGTGGCAAGGTTTCTTACTATAACTAAACAACTGTAGAAAACAGCCCTCATTTTAATAAGGTGGAAAGAGAAAAAACTAAAAAGAATTCTTCTGTTGATTGCAACTTCTGGGCAGATTTTTTTCAAGGAATATTAAATTAACAACCAAGAGAAGAAGTAGGAAAGACCTGTAGTCAATTTTTAAATACTAAAATGTTCTAAATGGGAGCTCCAATGTCTATGAAATAGTTCTGTTTTGCTTTGCAGAAAACACTGATGCACTTTATTACCTTTAAAACTCCAGGAGAACAATTTTACCACATGATAAAAAGCTTATTAAAATTATTCTTTATTGGGGCGGTGGGGGGGGGGGCTGTGGTAATTTCAACTGTTATTCCTATTTAAAACATTCCTTTCTCTCTGCCTGCAAAATCCACAGCGGCAAAGGAAACCTACCAGCAATCTTATTCCCATTCATGCAATCTGTAAGTCAGAGATGAGCATTCTCTCCATAATTGACAGGATCAAAGAAATGAAAAGGGAAAGTAAAGTGAAGAAAAGTGAAACAGAAACAGGGCTGCCAAAGGACGGTGTCAAGAAGCAGAAATAAGGAGAAGAAAGGGGGCATTTCTAGATCAATGAAAAAAAGAAAGATTTGGCTGCAACAATTAGCCAAGTGACCACTACAGTTTGGTCAACACCTGCTCCCCAGTACAGCTATGTAGGCATGACCCAGACAACAATATATAAATATTATCAGGATGGGTGAATGTGACTGTTTGCAAATTTTAAAAAGGAAAAAAGTCCTCAGAAAAAGAAATCAGCTTTCTAGTGTAATTTTCTCCTAATATATGTTGCGTGCCTAAAAGACGTATTTTCCACAAGCAATTTTCCCCAATTTAATACATTTTGTATGCCATTTTCCACATGCATAGAGGGATGTGTCAGAAAGAAAGCAGTGCAAATGATCATGTCTTTGATGCATGATATGCACTATAGAGTCAGGCGTCCAGCGCTGGCGGAGGAAGAGGAGGGTGGGTGGAGTGCACCACCCCCGGCAGCGCGATCCCGGTGGGGTGCCATTGTGGCTGCCCCCCCCGCCCGTGCTGGGTGCACGCCCCTACAGGCACCACACCACGCCCCCAGGATGTGTGCCAGCCCACCCCCACCTGCTCTCCACCCCCCCCCGGTGCCAGAGCTTGAAGCTCTGCCACTGGCCTCCTGTACTGTCCAGTGTATCATAGGCATCCACGGCATTCATTCATTCATTCATTCACAAACAAACAAACAAACAAACAAACAAACAAACAGCAAGGCCTGTTTCAGAGCCTGGGAAAACTCCTCTGGGATCCTCCAGGTGTTTCAGTGTACTCCAGTAATAGAAGTCCACAGAAACTGTTCCAGGGTGGCAGCAGGGGCAGAGGAAGGGGGCTGCAGTGGGTGCAGACAGCCCCAGGTGTCACCACTGGGGTGTGTGACAAAATGCTGGGCGGCACTCACCATGGGGCCTGCAGTGCGCCCGAGCCACGCATCTCTCCTGAGAGAGACACGGTGGCTTGGGTGCCGCAGGCTCTGCACTGCCCAAACGGCTGCCTCCGCCCCCAGCTGTAGGGCGGCTGAGTGGGAGAAGGCAGGCAGACTTTGGAGGCCCTGTCACTCATGCAGCTCACCCCACACCTGGGCGCGCCACCCCCGGTGCCCAAGCGGTTTCCTCCACCCCTTGGCAGTTTTCCTCTATCCCTACAACATTCCTGTACAAAGCAGATTTGGCAAGGAAGGTGAATATGGCAGATTTATTTCCTGTTTATGTATATCCCACCAATTTCCATCCTGAAACCCAAGGTCACACCTGAGGAAGTCTCCCATCTAGGCACTGACTTGCTTACACAGCGAGGTCTTGTGTGCTTTTTTTTTAAAAAAATGATTTTTATGAAAGATTTTTTTTGGTGTACAAAAGTACATGCATTTTCTCTTTTTCAGGTTGTAATGTCTTTTCTATAGGTTAGTTACTGAGCATCTCACGGGGTCTTTGATGGTTTTGTTGTGAGAACATCAGTCAAAGACATTTAAACCTATTTTTCCATTTGTGAAAATGTACATCTCTCCCAAATTCTTAATCATCTTACAGCTGCAATGACTACACATTTGTACAATTTCATAGAAAACTTGTGGCTCATATTCACCCGTGGGATGGAGATCAGAACTGGAGGCTAGTGAAAGAACAAAATGGCATTCTGAGGATGGAATTGTTATCAGCAGGCAGGAAGCAGCTCAGGGAAGCTGCATTCCCCTGATACTGCAGGTAAAGTTAAGAGAGCTGGGGCACCATTGAAATGCTCAAAGCAACTAGAGTGTGTCTGGGCATTCAGAGCTGAAGCTGTAGCAAAAGCAAACTGTCTAAGTAAAAACAACCCTCCACCAACTGCTGATTTATTCATCACCATGCTTTCTATGGGGTTTTCATTTCCAATGGACTACATGATATTTCATAAAGTTACACCGAGAAAATTTAACAACTTATGGATCACTTCCCACGTTATTTTAAAATAGCCGCTTCTGGGTAGGGGTGAGGGAAAAGATTGCCTAAATTGCAAATGAGTGTCCATAAGCTGGTTATGAATACAATATTTAAAGTCCACATTTTAATACTAGACCAAGGAGCTAACATAAGCATAGAACGGCACAAGCTTTTGTGGGCTAAACTATAGTCAAATGGTTCATCTGTTGATTGGCTTGGATAGATTCCTACCTTGTTGCCAAAAGCAGTGGTTTAAAAACAATATTAGAATCTCTCCCGACTGCCCCACAGTTCTGGGTTTCCATAAAAACAAGCATTAAACCAGAAAAACTGCTTCTAAGTCAGTTTACCATGCATTAACTTCCTTCAAATGTAACAATAAGCCATGGTTTATGCCACAAACTACCCAGCATCTGCAGTCTTTCATAGGAGCCCATAGGCAGGGACAACCCACTGGCAACCCTGCCATACATTTTATGGCCTCTTGGCAATGTGTGGCTGCACTTTGGTCAATTGCTTCCACTTTCCTCTTCCATTGGTGTGAATGGGAGCAACAAGCCATGAAGCCTTGCCTTGCCGTGTGATGTGAATTTGGGGTTGAGGTTCGTTTCTTTCTAACAAACCATAATCGGCAAGCCAACAACAACAACAACAAACCTGGCTTCATATTGGTGAGCATTTGTAGTTTGCTAGAGGAAACAAACCATAATCCCATACCACCCAACTTTTTCCAGCCCCCAACCGGGATGCATGTCTTTGGCATGCACCCCTGGAAGAGTCATGTGGCCCACACCTCGCCTCGCCCTCCCAAACAGTGCATTTTTTGGGTTCAGAGTGCCAAGGTGAGAGCACTCAAGATGGTGGCACCCAAAATGGCTGCCACAATCTTGCATGAACCAATGGAATGTCCCTGTTTTGTGGGACTTTGGGAGGTATGAGATCCCTGGTTCAGACATAATTACAAGCCAAGGCTTCATGGCTTGTTGCTCTTGATCCTGCCAAGGAAACCAGAGTATTTGTGCTGTGGGCACCATCTCACTGCTATATCCAAATCAGCCAAACCCTCACTATGGTTTGTCATTGCATGCAAACTGGTTCATTCTCTGAAAGCAATACAAACAGAAAGGGTGACAAGGATAACAATTTTTCTGAGGGAATGACAACCAATATTACATGATTAAATTGTATTGAATAAAAACAATATGTTTTCATGTTGTAAACATTCAAAATAAATGTTGCAAATACCCAGTGCTATTTTTCTAGAAAAAGAGGTGCTGGAATTCACCATAAACACCTCTCTCGTTCTCTTAGAATGCCAATGGCACCCTGAAAATACCATTTGTTTGAATTTAACGCTGACCACTGCAAGGCATATACATCCTAATGAAGATCATTACCCTTCAGTTTTGCCAACATTCTTTAAAAGATTCCTTATTCAAAACACGGAATAATCTTATGGGACTGAGAAAACTAAGCTCTTCCCTGTAGGCTAAGCTGAAGATTCATGTACTGTGACAATTACCAACATTCTTGAACCAAAAAAGGCATTAAAAGGCACACCTGGCAACTGCACACTGGTACGCTTAATACTTTGCTTTCACCTATAGTCATATATAACCATGCAGGAATAGCAAACCCATCTATTACATTTTTACTAAATTCACATGGAAAATAGACTTGAACAAGAAAAGGCATATTATTTGTGAAATAACCTGTCAGTATTCTCTTACCTTGCTCCTGTCCTCCCCACAACAAGCCTGTACAGAACCTCCTAAATTATCTTGGGTGCAGAAAGTCATGTCTTCTGTTTCCAAGAACACAGGAAGCTTTAACAACACAAACCCTCTATGATAGATCACATTTCCTGCAGTTAAGGTTGCTACCAATGTTCAAAGGGTTTCTACTTGGAGAAATGCTTTTTCTAACAAAGCTGGCACAGGTAAAGAAAGTACTGGCGATACTTTGTCTCCCTTGTTCCATGAGACCAGCATAGCAACAAACAACACTGAACACTCAAACAAACAGGATGCCTGTTTTCCTGTACCATACACTGGCAGACGACACAACATCCATGTTACCTAGAGACCACACAATAGCTTCATTTACATTCACTCAGCACTTTCATTTCCAGAGCTGCTTAAAGAAAAGCCCTTATTTTCAAAAGTTTTTCTAAGTCAGCAGGGGGGGTGGGGACATCTTGGTTTGCCTAGTTCAGGGGTCAGCAACCTTTTTCAGCCGTGGGTCGGTCCACCGTCCCTCAGACCATGTGGTGGGCCGGACTATATTTTGAAAAAATAAAATAAAAAACGAACGAATTCCTATGCCCCACAAATACCCCAGAGATGCATTTTAAATAAAAGGACACATTCTACTCATGTAAAAACACGCTGATTCCCAGAACGTCCACCAGCATCAATTCTTCGGCGATCAGCCTTCTTTATGGTCCAGCTCTCACTTCCATACATCACTACTGGGAAAAGCATAGCTTTTACTATACGGAACTTTGTTGGCAAGGTGATGTCTCTACTTTTTAAGATGCTGTCTAGGTTTGTCATTGCTTTTCTCAGGCGCCTTTCGCATGATGAATTCAGCATATGTTAAATAAGCAGGGAGACAATATACAGCCTTGTCGTACTCCTTTCCCAATTTTGAACCAATCAGTTGTTCCATATCCAGTTCTAACTGTAGTTTCTTGTCCCACATAGAGATTTCCCAGGAGACAGATAAGGTGATCAGGCACTCCCATTTCTTTAAGTTGCCACAGTTTGCTGTGGTCGACACAGTCAAAGGCTTTTGCATAGTCAATGAAGCAGAAGTAGATGTCTTTCTGGAACTCTCTAGCTTTCTCCATAATCCAGCGCATGTTTGCAATTTGGTCTCTGGTTCCTCTGCCTCTTCTAAATCCAGCTTGCACTTCTGGGAGTTCTCGGTCCACATACTGCTTAAGCCTTCCTTGTAGAATTTTAAGCATAACCTTGCTAGCGTGTGAAATGAGTGCAATTATGTGGTAGTTGGAGCATTCTTTGGCACAGCCCTTCTTTGGGATTGGGATGTAGACTGATCTTCTCCAATCCTCTGGCCACTGCTGAGTTTTCCAAACTTGCTGGCATATTGAGTGTAGCACCTTAACAGCATCATCTTTTAAAATAGTTCAGCTGGAATACCATCACTTCCACTGGCCTTGTTATTAGCAGTGCTTTCTAAGGACCATTTGACTTCACTCTCCAGGATGTCTGACTCAAGGTCAGCAACCACACTACCTGGGGTGTACGAGACATCCATATCTTTCTGGTATAATTCCTGTGTATTCTTGCCACCTCTTCTTGATGTCTTCTGCTTCTAGGTCCTTACCACTTTTGTCCTTTATTATGGTAATCTTTGTACGAAATGTTCCTTTCATATCTCCGATTTTCTTGAACAGATCTCTAGTTCTTCCCATTCTGTTGTTTTCCTCTATTTCTTTGCATTGCTCGCTTAAGAAGGCCTTCTTGTGTCTCCTTGCTATTTTTTGGAAATCTGCATTCAATTTCCTGTATCTTTCACTATCTCCCTCGCATTTTGCTTGCCTTCTTTCCCCCGCTATTTGTAAGGCCTCGTTGGACAGCCACTTTGCTTTCTTGCATTTCATTTTCATTGGGATGGTTTTCGTTGCTGCCTCCTGTATAATGTTGCGAGCCTCCATCCATAGTTCTTCAGGCACTCTGTCCAGCAAATCTAAATCCTTAAACCTGTTCCTCACTTCCACTGTGTATTCATAAGGGATTTGGTTTAGATTGTATCTTACCGGCCCAGTGGTTTTTCCTACTTTCTTCAGTTTAAGCTTGAATTTTGCTATAAGAAGCTGATAATCTGAGTCACAGTCAGCTCCAGGTCTTGTTTTTGCTGACTGTATAGAGCTTCTCCATCTTTGGCTGCAGAGAACATAATCTTTGCTGGTCCAGGGGGGAGGTTACTGTGGGGCGAGGTCCAGGACCTGAGTCGAGGGTTGGCAGACAGTCCTCCACGGGTGAAGTGGGGTCCACAGCGAGGAGCCAGGCAAGGACAGGAACTCTGGGGGAACCGGACTGGGTGCTGGCCAAAACAGCTCTTCAACGACGTTGCTCCCGCAACCTAGGACCGGGCTGACAGCCTTTATCTTCTCTGAGGCTAGGGCCGGTCCCGGCCCCCAGGAGACCTGCCTCTCCTGGCCTTAAGGCAAGCACTCCTCCTGGGAGAAACCAGTTCCCTCCGCCTCTCTGCCCTGAGCCTCTGCAGTTCAGGAGAGGCTGAAGGGTTACTGGCACCAGGGGGAGACTCACCTGTAGGCACTGAGTCCTCAACCACCTCCGGAGCCAGAGTGGATTCACCTGGTGCCTGCTCCTGAGGATCCGGCACAGGTGCAGGCACTTCAGAATCAAGGCCCTGCCCCAGTTCAGCCTGCCCTGGAGGCGGGGACTCCTGTGCAGGCTGGGATTCCTCCGGTTCAGCCTCTGAATTGGATTCCCAGGCCATCACACCATCAATCTGATTTCGATGCTGCCCATCTGGTGATGTCCATGTGTGGAGTCGTCTCTTGTTGTTGGAAAAGCGTGTTTGTGATGACCAGCTTGTTCTCTTGACAGAACTCTATTAGCCTTTGCCCTGCTTCGTTTTGATTTCCAAGGCCAAACTTGCCATTTGTTCCTTTTATCTCTTGATTCCCTACTTTAGCATTCCAATCCCCTATAATGAGAAGAACATCCTTCTTTGGTGTCACTTCTATAAGGGCTTGTAAGTCTTCATAGAATTGAAGAAATTCTATAAGATCTTGTAAGTCTTCATAGAATTGAAGAAATTTCAGTTTCTTCAGCACCAGTAGTTGGTGCATAAACTTGGATTACTGTGATGTTAAAAGGTCTGCCTTGGATTCGTATCGAGATCATTCTATCATTTTTGAGATTGCATCCCAGTACAGCTTTCGCCACTCTTTTGTTGACTATGAGGGCCACTCCATTTCTTTTACGGGTTTCTTGCCCACAGTAGTAGATATGATAGTCATCCGAACTGAATTCGCCCATTCCCGTCCATTTTAGTTCACTGATGCCCAGGATGTCAATGCCATCTCATTTTTTACCACATACAACTTACCCAGGTTTATGGTTCTTACATTCCAGGTTCCTGTGCAATATTTTTCTTTACAGCATTGGACTTTCCTTTCGCTTCCATGCATATCCGCAACTGAGCGTCCTTTCGGCTTTGGCCCAGCCGCTTCATCAGCTCTGAATCTACTTGTACTTGTCCTCCGCTCTTCCTCAGTAGCATGTTGGACGCCTTCCGACCTGAGGGGCTCATCTTCCAGCATCATAACTTTTATATGCCTGTTGTCTTTGTCCATGGAGTTTTCTTGGCAGGGATACTGGAGTGGCTTGCCGGTTCCTCCTCCAGGTGGATCACGTTTGGTCAAAACTCTCCACTATGACCTGTTCATCTTGGGTGGCCCTGCATGGCATAGCTCATAGCTTCTCTGAGTTATTCAAGCCCCTTCGCCACGGCAAGGCAGTGATCCATGAAGGGGCTGATGCCTGTTGGCAAGAAAAGCTAGACCAATTTATAAAGGGAAAGTAGAATCGGCAGTCATGCAAGGTTCTCACACTTCGTCATGCTCACTTTGTTGCACAAGTCTCATCAAGTCTGAACCTATTCTCTTTCTGGTTTAGCCATCCATTAATTCATCACAATGGTCTTCTACCTATCCTCCAAAGAGCCCAGGAGATGCAACCAGAGTTAGTGTCCTGATGCACAATTGGAGATGGCAGGTTCTGCTGCACCCCACTGTACACATATTTGTGGGTACCTCTTCCATAAGCTATATAACGGACTCAAGCTTTTGCACAATTGCACCGGTTTGTGTCCGAGTTACTTTCCCATCCCTCTTTTGGAATTCAAACTAAGGAGCATTGTCTACATCTAGCACTTCCTCTAATATATTATTAAGTTGTGGAATGAATTTTCTAGCAAGACATTTTTCAGTGGATGCTATACTTCAAAGTAAATCTTTTGTTATATTTGTTAGCAAACTTTCCAAACTCATGGAAATCAAGCAGTCATTACTCCCCCCCCCCCGCCTTTTCATATTATGATGTGAACAGCAGTTCCAAAAGGGTAGTTATGTTGGGTTATGAGAAACAACAAAGGGTCTTTTGGCACCTCAAATATTTAGCATGAGCCTGTGTGAGTCATTTATTTATTTATTAAATTTATATACCTCCCTTCAGCTGAGGATCACAGAGTAGTTTACAGTATAAAAACTCAAAAATATATAACATAATAACAAACAAAACATGAGATGTGGGATCACCTAAAAAGGTATGGAATATACATTTTGACCACAGAAATGAGGCCACGAGATCAAGCAATGTAAGAGTCAGCAATAGATATGGGCAGAAATAAATATATAGAATCATGTCAAATGAACAAAGATGCTAAAGAAGTCATCAATGAATGAAGAGAGGGACTTACAGACTGTTCTAAATCACCCACAAATATGTTGGCATGCTCTGGAGCAATGCAACTACCCAACACAGTGCCCTGAACCCAAATCTGTGACATTTTGCTGCTGAGCACTGCCAATTTGTCCTTACCTCACAACCGTTTCAGTTTGGGGAGGAATGGGTTGGATCAGAGTAATTTTAATAAGGAAAGTTGTGCAGGGAGAAAGAGTCAACTCCCTCTCCCTCATGTCTTATCTGGACTGGCCCTTCTCCAAAGCCAGTGTTTAATATAAAGAGACAGATGCATTTATACAACTTCAGATTAACATGTAGTTTGAACTTATCATTATGGAAGGTGTAGAATCAGAAAACATCAGACAATGCAGAGATGGATTTAGGGCAGCCCGACTGGTTCCCCCGCCCTGGTGCCTGTGCAGAATGGAAGGTGAAGGGGAGGGCACATCGAATGATGGCCTTGCACAGAGTGCCACTAAAAACTGAAAGACCAAAGTACACCCCTGGACAACGCAATAAAGTTTCACCATGATTGTCTTGTATATCTTTTCCTTACATGCAGGCCACATAAGGTAGCCCCTTATCCATTGCCAAAAAAGGGGACACGATAGGATACAAATTAGCATGCCTAGATGCAAATTTAGAAATAACTATTATCATTTAAACACAAATACACTATACAGTGGTGCCTCGCAAGACGAAAAGAATCCGTTCCGCCAGTCTCTTCGTCTTGCGGTTTTTTTCGTCTTGCAAAGCAAGCCCATTAGCAGATTAGCGCTATTAGTGCTATTAGCGGTTTAGCGGCTATTAGCGGCTATTAAAGGCTTAAGGGATTAGCGGATTAGCTGCTAAAAGGCTATTAGCGGCTATTAAAGGTTTAAGGGATTAGCGGATTAGCTGCTAAAAGGCTATTAGTGGCTTAGATCAACTGATAAGCGGCTTAGATCAGCTGTTAGGCGGCTTAGCCATCAGCTGTCAAGCGGCTTAGCTAACAGCTGTTAAGCGGCTTAGGGGCTTGGGAAAAAGGGGGGGAGGGGGGAAAAACCCCAGGAATCGCAAGACATTTTCGTCTTGCGAAGCAAGCCCATAGCAAATTCGTTTTGCGAAGCACCTCCAAAACGGAAAACCCTTTCGTCTACCGGGTTTTCCGTCTTGCGAGGCATTCGTCTTGCGGGGCACCACTGTACAGCAATGGCTGTTGGGTCAGCGCTGCTTACCTGGCCTCCCATTGCTGCCGTGGCATTGCGTATTAGGAAGGCAAGGGACAAGGTGTCTGTTAATGAGGATGGTGTGGTACAAATGCACCAGCAGGAACACCAGAGTGGCTCTGCTGGTGCACTTGTACCACACTGACCCCTCATCCCTCCACACATGCCACATCTGTGATGATGACAGGAGGTTGGGTAACCAGACCTATCCCACCAACTGCCACAGGCTTATGATGGAAAAAGTTGAAATTGCAAATTGTGTAGTCAGCATTTGTGTTAGAAAGCTGAAAGGGGAAAAGCAAAACTAAATCCCATTCAGGTGAAAGGCAGCAACTAGGTGCACCATTGTTATAGCAACTTACACCAGATACATGGAAAAGTCTCAAAATGAAATAGTTGTAAGCTTGCAGGAATGAGCCTCATAGGGTGGATCTAGATACAGGGGGATGGGGGTGGGTGGGACCACTATAAATAAGTCAGAAATTAAATTATTATAACAAAAAAAAAAGGGGGGGGGGAACGTTATGGAAAATGGCAAAGAAATTTCCCTGCTCTCCAGTGCCACCTGGTGTTGCATGCTTATAACACATTTGAAACAGTGGTGGGGTTTCAACTGCCCCATTCCTTGCCTGAACAGCCTCTTCCCTCATCATGTCCTGTGTGCTCTGATAGATCTGTTCATTCCTTTTCACCTTGCCCTTGCTCCTACCTTGTGGGTGGCACCAAACCCCATAAATTGCTGGCCTCCTATTCTGGATCAATCCCCTGGCATCCTGCCTCCGCCACACACTCCTCAGAGCCCTGCCAGTCCCTGACATCTGGTGTGTACAGCATTTGTACACAAAGGGTATTTTCTAATACTGAAATTCCACTCTGGAAGTACCAGATTTTTCCATGTATGGCTTTTTACAATTAAAAATAAATGTGAAAAATGGGGGTCATCTTATACATGGATAATGCAGGGGAAGGGACAGGTGATTGTTGGCAGCCGGGAGCAGGAGATTTTCAGCAGTGATTGGGCAGGTGATTGGAGTCTGCGGCAATCCCCCCCCCCCCAAGGAGCTCAACAACTCTGGGCAATCTAGACTTCCGTTTTCTCCCATTACATCCAACCCCAGTAATGCAGGTTATCAGAGATGATAAGGGGTAATTATCCCTGCTATCCCCCCCCCCCCCGGGTAGGGGAGGACTGGCCGTCACCCACAGATTGTCCGTAATCTGCTGCTTGCTGCATAATGCGGGGGCAGGGATGCTGAGTGCTGAACATTGTACGAATTGGGCACTCTTGAGAGCCATTCCAGTGAGCCAGGAGATCCCTGTTCCTTAAAATTTATCAAAATTCGGACTAAAAAATAGGCCTGTTCTGGATGGAAGTACATAAAAAGATCTTGTAAACTTACCAGTCACCGGATGCTAAAGTTTGGGCTTGAAAGAGGCTCTCATCCTTACCCGTGGATTTATGAGGTGAGTGGCTACCATTCTTTTCTACTCATTATTTGCTATTTCATGATTTGGTGAACCTTTGTATGGATTATTTTCATATTTGGATCAAGGAGAAAGTGACGGTGAATTTTGGGTTCTTGCTGCTGGCTCTCCTAGGGCCCAGGAGAGTTGGCCCGGATCTTAAAGGAATTGAAAACTCTGATGGTGTTTCCTGCTTGGCAGGGGGTTGGACTCGATGACCCTTGTGGTCTCTTCCAACTCTATGATTCTATGATTCTATGATTCTATGAAAACGATCTTCACGTAATTACTGACTATGAAGTATATCCCACCACATTGTTTGTCATTGGAGATATATATTTGAAACATTGGCTCGTTAAGAGAGATCTGAAAGAATGCTATGTCATAAATTTTATCAACTGAAGGAATTTTGGAAGAAAGGAAGGGCTACCCAGAGGACTGTGTCTTAAAAACAATTAGTGGAAAACAACATGGAATCTTTTTTTTGCCTCTTGCAGGTTAACAGATATATGGACTTCGTTAAATAAGATAGTGAGTCATACACCAGTGACTTGATGGAGAAGATAAGTACGGTTAAGATCGGAACTATGAAAGTGGAAAACAACAAGGAAGAAAAGCAGAAAACAAACAAAGGACATTATCTCTCGATATCCAGAACATGGGAAGTCCCCTTCTGAATTTATATATATATTTAATTTGGAGTGTTTAATTGGCTGTATTGTTTGTATTATGATTTGGTATGATTGGAATTGATTTGTCATTAATTGGAAGGTTTTTAATTGACAATGAATAAAAATTATTTTTTAAAAAACAAAACAACTCTGGGCAATCTCCCCCCGTTTTCTTAATCTGGAGTCCCCAAAAAATAGGGGTCGTCTTATACACGGGGGCATGTTATACACGGAAAAATATGGTATATCTGTTATATTTGAACTTGTTTCCTTTGCACTGGAAGGGGTACCAAACTTCAAATAATGTTGAGGAACAGCTGCAACGATTGGAAGCAAGACATGAGAGAAATAGATGTGATCTATCCCATGGTCCCTATGGTTGCACCCTTAATAGAATCATAGAACATGTGAAGAACATCTTTTCACCACCTGGGGGGGGGGTGTTGTTTACATTGCTTGCTGCAAGTGTCCCCACCCCAATCTGTGTTACTCATCTAACTGACTTAAATGGATATTGCTGCAGGGGGTACCCAAGGGTTGGCAAAACTGGTCCCACCAGGGGCACAGGCCCAGATGGGGGTGCAGAAAACATCGATTAGACTATGGACTGTATGTGTGTGTGACACTCTGCCGCTGTCACAGCAAGATCAAACATGGGGAAAGCTTCCTGTCCTTGCACCATGGTCCTTCCTCTCACCTTGCCCTCACTCTGGATGCTTCAAGTACAGTGGTACCTCGGGTTACAGACGCTTCAGGTTACAGACTCTGCTAACCCAGAAATATTACCTCGGGTTAAGAACTTTGCCCCAGAATGAGAACAGAAATCAGGTGGTGGCAGCAGCGGGAGGCCCCATTAGCTAAAGTGGTGCTTCAGGTTAAGAACAGTTTCAGGTTAAGAATGGACCTCCAGAACGAATTAAGTTCTTAACCCAAGGTACCACTGTACTTGGGTTGTGTAAAATGTCGTAATTTCTAATATGACATTATGGTAAAGTGTTTTTCCCCCAAGGGGGGGGGTGGCTCCTTGCCAAGGGCACAAGGGACCCCAGGGACACCTCTGCCTGGCTGGTTGAGAGGACCATGAAGTCCTTCACTTAGGATTGTCACGAATCCAGTGCTGGTGCACTAGGCAAGGACTGTCAATGTACCACTGGCACAATCACTGTGTTTGTCCACATGGGTATGCAACGTGACTCTATGCCAAAACAATGCAATGCACATGGATCAATTCTTCCATCTTTGGAACTACCCCACCCCCTTTTTTTGGCTGAGCTACACCAGGCGAATGCATTCCAGTTTTTAAACAGTTGTCAATTTCTCTCTTTCCCCCCTTTTGTAAGGACTTTGACTTGAAATGTTAATCTGCTTCTTGGAAATCTCCACAGCCCCAAGGTTTGTTTTTTCTTCAGTGAAAAAATAAAGAGATTAAAGGCCAAGGTTAGCATTCTGACATAGCCAGAGCTTCCCTCGGAAAAATAATCTCAACAAAAGAAAACCATTCATTATTTAAAATATATTGCTTAGGCCTCACCTCTCCTCCTTTGTTGCTTCTGTAGCAAGACCAAGAAATAATGGACGTGCCACAGCTAGAATGATTTTCTTGCTTCAATGTATGTAGGTTTCTCTTTCAAGCCAAGTCTGCCTTTATCTTGGTTTTATAAATATACAGAGGCACCCTGGGTTTGACAATGCTTTCAAAATACTCATTAAAACAGCTCTTTACTTTTTGATTGGAGATAGTCCCTCTGAAATGTTTTCTTTATTTTGGATGACCTATTATTACTGAGAAGAATAGAACACATTTATTCCCTTCTTCATGTGCACACAGCCACTTGTCAATATGGAAATTCAAATGACTTGCTTCAGTGTAGAAACCCAAAGCCTTTGCACAGTATCATCCCAGGAGTTGCTGAAAAGTTCAGTATACTGTAGCTTTAGCAGCCTATATTAGTCAAAAAACACTGTTTGAGCTAGACCTGGAAGTTGAGGAAGCTGCTGCTCGAAAAGCAGCAACCAGAGGAGATAATAATAATAGTAGTAGTAGTAACAGTAATAATAATAATAATTTATTATTTATACCCCACCCATATGGCTGGGTTTCCCCAGCCACTCCAGGCGGCTTCCAACAAAACACTAAAATAAAATAACTTATTAAACATTAAAAGCTTCCCTAAACAGGGCTGCCTTCAGATGTCTTCTAAAAGTCTGGTAGTTGTTGTTCTCTTTGACATCTGGTGGGAGGGCGTTCCACAGGGAGGGCGCCACTACTGAGAAGGCCCTCTGCCTGGTTCCCTGTAACTTGGCTTCCCACAGTGAGGGAACCGCCAGAAGGCCCTCAGTGCTGGACCTCAGTGTTCAGGCAGAATGATGGAGGTGGAGATGCTCCTTCAGGTCTACTGGACTGAGGCCGTTTAGGGCTTTAAAGGTCAGCACCAACACTGAATTGTGCTCGGAAATGTATTGGGAGCCAATGTAGGTCTTTCAAGCCCAGTGTTATATGGTCTCGGCGGCCGCTCCCAGTCACCAGTCTAGCTGCTGCATTCTAGATTAGTTGTAGTTTCCAGGTCATCTTCAAAGGTAGCCCCACATAGAGCGCATTGCAGTAGTCCAAGCGAGAGATAACTAGAGCATGTACCACTCTGGCGAGACAGTCTGCGGGCAGGGAGGGTCTCAGCCTATGTACCAGATGGAGCTGGTAAACAGCTGCCCTGGACACAGAATTGACCTGTGCCTCCATGGACAGCTGTGAGTCCAGAATGACTCCCAGGCTGCTCACCTGGTCCTTCAGGGGCACAGTTACCCCATTCAGGATCAGGGAGTTCTCCACACCCGCCAGTCTCCTGTCCCCCCAAAACAGTACTTCTGTCTTGTCAGGATTCAACCTCAATCTGTTAGCCGCCATCCATCCTCCAACCACCTCCAGACACCCACACAGGACCATGACCACTTTCACTGGTTCCGATTTGAAAGAGAGGTAGAGCTGGGTATCATCCGCATACTGATGAACACCCAGCCCAAACCCCTTGATGATCTCTCCCAGCGGCTGCATGTAATGTTGAAAAGCATGGGGGAGAGGACAGAACCCTGAAGCACCCCACAAGTGAGAGCCCAGGGGTCTGAACACTCATCCCCCACCACCACTTTCTGAACATGGCCCAGGAGGAAGGAGCGGAACCACCGTATAACAGTGCCCCCAGCTCCCAGTCCCTCTAGACGGTCCAGAAGGATGTTAATGGTTGATGGTGTCAAAAGCCACTGAGAGATCCAGCTGAACTACGAAACAGCTCTCACCTTTGTCCCTAGCCTGCCGGAGATCCTCAACCAGTGCGACCAAGGCAGTTTCAGTCCCATGATGAGGCCTGAATCCTGACTGGAAGCGACTCCCCTGCTCCCCGGTAACCTCGCAAGAGCCCCGAGAGCGAGCGGGGTTGAAGACGTGGCACAGCGGAAACGATTGCTTCCTTCAAAGCAGCAAAGCTCTGAGACTGGTGATCGTGAGTGGGCAATTCCTTCATAAAAAAGATTGAATAATTTGGAACTGCAAGTACTTACAAAAATAATTCGGAAAAGATCGGGAAGAAAAGGGACTTAAAAACGGAGGTCGGTCCCCTTTGTTGGAGAAGGCGAAAATCGGTGCGCAAGGACTGAAGCCTTAAAGGAACGAAAAACTTTTAAAATCCTGCAAGCAATTTTGACCCCCTACTTCAGGGGTAAGGTAAAGGTAAAGGTACCCCTGCCCGTACAGGCCAGTCTTGACAGACTCTAGGGTTGTGCACCCATCTCACTCTATAGGCCGGGGGCCAGCGCTGTCCGGAGACACTTCCGGGTCACGTGGCCAGCGTGACATCGCTGCTCTGGCGAGCCAGAGCCGCACACGGAAACGCCGTTTACCTTCCCGCTAGTAAGCGGTCCCTATTTATCTACTTCCACCCGGACGTGCTTTCGAACTGCTAGGTTGGCAGGCGCTGGGACCGAACGACGGGAGCGCACCCCGCCACAGGGATTTGAACCGCCGACCTTTCGATCGGCAAGCCCTAGGCGCTGAAGTTTTACCCACAGCACCACTTCAGGGGAAGAGGGGTATTTGAGCTTTGGATATAACTTTGGGAAGTTTGTGAATATGATTGAGACCTCCCCATTCGGCAGCGGACCACCCGGGAGGGAAGACTAGTCTCCATTGTGATGTCACAATGGAAGAGGAAACATTCAATCTCCGTTTCCACTGACTTGGCTACAAACTTTCCTGTGCTGCCTGGCTACAGTTTAAACTGGCTAAAACGTGTCCCCTTCCCTCAGAATAAGGGGAGTTTATGACAATTTTCTCTCTGCCATTTTTGTCTTTGTTATCTAGCTAGTTTGAAAGATTAGGGACACAGCTTCTGGGCCGGCTGCAGTGGGATTGGTGGAGGGAACTTGTTTTTCTCCTTCACTGCTCCCTACTGTAAGACTGACCTTGACATTCTTAAGCTATTATGAGCTCAGAAAAAAATGAGACGTGGCTCTAAAAGTCAGCAATTTGAGGAGTCAGTGATGTCAATGTTAACTGACATTAAAGAAGGTCTAACTCGTAATACTGCAAGTATAGATAAATTGGAAAAAAAGATTGAACTTTTAAGCACCAAGTTGAAAGACGTGAAGGATGAGGTAACCACACATGATACAAGGTTGGCATAGCTGGAGACTGTTAGAGTGCCAGACTTGGAACGGTTGCAGTATGAAAATGCTAACTCAATTGCCTTCCTTCAGTTGAAGGGAAAAGAATCGTATTTGAGATTGAGGGGGGCCCCTTTCTGGAAGAAGAAAAACTCAGAGAATCTTTGATAGGATTTTTTGTGGAATGTTGGGATCTGAAAAAAGAGGAAGTGGAAGCTTGGGTAGAAAAAGTATACAGATTTGGGCCTAAAAAGGAGACTAAAATAACTTATGACTGTATTGTGGTATTTAAGACTAAGCAGCAAAGAGACATTATTTTGGGTAAAAGGTAAAGGGACCCCTGACCATTAGGTCCAGTCACTACCGACTCTGGGGTTGCGGTGCTCATCTCGCTTTATTGGCCGAGGGAGCCGGCGTACAGCTTCCGGGTCATGTGGCCAGCATGACTAAGCCACTTCTGGCAAACCAGAGCAGTGCACGGAAATGCCGTTTACCTTCCCGCCGGAGTGGTACCTATTTATCTATTTGCACTTTGACGTGCTTTCAAACTGCTAGGTTGGCAGGAGCAGGGACCGAGCAATGAGAGCTCACCCCATCACGGGGATTCGAACCACCGACCTTCTGAACGGCAAGTCCTAGGCTCTGTGGTTTAACCCACAGCACCACAATTTTGGGACGTTATTTTGGGACATCTCTACAAAAAAGGCCTCAAAATTCAGGATAAATGGGTGGTGCTCTTTAAAGAGATCCCACACCAATTTTTGAACTTGAGATCCAAATACAAGGATTTGACAGACATTCTGAAGAAAAAGAATATCTTTTTTAGGTGGGAATTTCCGGAGGGCTTATCCTTCAAATTTGAAGAAAGAAAGCAAAAGATAAAGACTGTTGAAGAGAAGGGCAGCTTTCTCCAAAAGCACTCGGTAGAACTTGGATTACAAAGCTCACAGCCGCTGGGGGTGGAGGCAGCTCCCCCCTAAGTAGACATTATGGCATTGAGAATTTATTCATGGAATGTAAATGGCTTGAACTTACCCCAAAAAAGGAAAAATATATATATCATATTTTGGAAAAACAGAATTTGGATATGATTTGTTTACAGGAAACACACATTACAAGACTACATAGAAAAATATTAATAAATAAAAGCCTGGGTCAAGAATTTATTTCTTCTGACAAAGTTAAAAAAAGAGGAGTGGTTTTCTATATTAAGGAAAAATGGAATCCAAAATTGGCTTTTAAAGATGAGGAAGGAAGACACATAGCAGTTGAAATTACAGCGCAAGGCGAAAAATATTTGCTACTAGGAATCTACGCACCTAATGACGGCAAAGTGGAATTCTTTAAGAACTTGGAAACAAGTCTTATGGAATATACGGATTACAAATTAATATTGATGGGGGACTTGAATGGAGTTGCATCTACCCTGATGGATAGGACTCAGAGATCAAAGGTATCAAACTCTGGCAGACTATCTAAGACAAATTTGATTTGTCAGACATATGGAGAATTAGAAATCCAATGGAAAAATATTTTTTTCTCAGATGCAAACCAAGTATTCTCGAGAATAGACTACTTATGGATATCCAGAGACTTGGTTCCTAAAGTAATAAAAAAGGAAATTTGCCCTAAAACATGCTCTGATCATAATACAGTTTCTATGGACTTGAAAATGTTTGTACAGGGCTCCTTCAGATGGAGAATGAATGATGATTTGTTGAGAAGTACTTCAATTGTGAATAAAGCCCAAAAAACCCTAAAGGACTATTTTGAACTTAATATGAATCAGGGAATGGAAAAAGGGTTATTTGGGATGCCAGCAAAGCAGTAATGAGAGGGTTTCTGATACAACAAAATTCTATTAGGAGAAAGTCACAGAATAGAAAAAAGATAAAATTATGGACCAATTAAAAGATAAAGAGAAGAAGCTCAGAGGAATTTGCAGTTATAAAAAGAAATTAAGGCTTTACAGATTCAATACTCACAGATAGTAAACCAAGAAATAGAATGGAAGATAAGAAGGATGAGACAAAGAAATTTTGAATCTGCAAATAAATGTGGGAAATTATTAGCCTGGCAGTTAAATAAGAGACAAAAGCAAAGTGCTATCACAAATATTGTAACAGAAGAAAAATCTGTAGAGAACCCTGGAGACCTAAGAAAATGTTTTTTCAAATATTATAAACAACTGTATAAAAAGGACAAAGAGGATTTGGCAAAAATTGAGCAATTTATCAAGATTAATGGTTTGCAGCAGATTCTGGATGATAAAAAGATCTTACTAAAAGGTTTAATTACAAGACAGGAAGTTGAACAGGCAATAAATTCAATGCAACTTGGCAAGACACCAGGACCTGATGGTCTATCAGCGAAATATTATAAGAAACTGAAAGATTGGCTTATTCAACCTCTGGTAGAAGTAACCAATTCAATTTTGCAAGGGGGCAAAGCACCTAAAACCTGGAAGGAAGCCTATATTACTCTGATTTCTAAACAGGGTCAAGATAGATCCAATGTTAAAAACTATAGACCAATCTCCCTACTCAATGTGGATTACAATTTTTTTGCAAATATATTGGCTAACAGGCTAAAGAAGGTTCTATCTAAATATATCCACAAGGACCAGGCAGGATTTCTGCCTGGAAGACATATGAAAGACAATATTAGAAATGTTGTGGATATTTTGGAAAAACTGGAAGCAAGAAAGAGTTGTAAAGCAATGTTAATGTTTATTGATGCAGAGAAGGCCTTTGACAATGTATCAGGGATTTTCCCTGCCAGATTTAAAAATTTATTTTGAAGCAGCAGCGCTCTGCTGGATGCTAGAGATGCTATTAGAAGATACAGATCTATTAGATTTGGAGGGATTTGATAATGTGTTCGGTTGGCATGCATATCTATGGTATGACAAGGTAAAGGCCCATAATGCATTTAAAAACCATGTAATTAGGAAATCGTTGTTTAATGTGTGGATTAAATATCTTTAAATATCTTTAAATATATTTTAGAAAGAAAGATGCCCAGATAGCTTTCACCAATGGAGGCAAAGGCCCAGAAAAAGTTAAATATGGATACCAAATGGTTGAGATATTCTGATTTATTATTGGAAGATCAAGAAGGATACAAATTAAAACCATTTGATAAAGTTAAAGATAAGTTAAACTGGCTACATTACCACCAGATTAATGAATTGTACAAATTGCATAAGAAAAGTGGTTTTGCTTCTGAAGAGTCTAAGTTGGAGACGGAGTTGTTTGACACTAAAGGTAAAAATTTGTCTAAAATGTATAAGTTATTGTTGGAGTGGCATACAAAAGTTGAACAAGTTAAATCTGTGATGATAGATTGGGCAAGAGATGTAGGACATAATATAATGCTTGACGATTGGGAAAGACTGGAATAAAGGGGTTAAGTTCACCGCATGTACTGTGTTATAGGAAAATATAATGAAAATGATGTATAGATGGTATTTGACCCCTGTTAAACTAGCAAAGATTTATCATAACTGTGATAACTTATGTTGGAAATGTAAAGAAAAAGAAGGAACTTTTTATCACATGTGGTGGACCTGCCCCAAGGTGAAAGACTTCTGTGAAAAGATTTATAATGAATTGAAAAAAATGTTGAAATATACATTTATAAAGAAACCAGAGGCCTTTCTTCTTGGAATAATTGGTTGGGAATCGCCCAAGAAAGATGTTAAATTATTTTTGTATGCCACAATTGCTGCTCGAATTTTACTACCGTTTCCCCAAAATAAGACATATTATATTAATATTTGCTCCCAAAGATGGGCTAGGTCTTATTTTCAGGGGATGTCTTATTCTTCATGAAGAAGAATACGGTACACATATTCTGGGGAGGCCTTGTGTTCGGGGGAGGCCTTATTATCGGGGAGGTCTTATTTTCGGGGGATGTCTTACTTTCGGGGAAACAGGGTAGCTAAAAAGTGGAAAATGCAAGGATTACCAACTGTGGAAGAACAGCTGATGAAGATGATGGATTTTTCGGATGCTAGCTGACCTAACCAGAAGAGTCCGCGACCAGAAGGAGGAGGAGTATCAGGAAGAATGGACAAAATTTAATGATTATTTAGTTAAATTTGTTAAGTTAAACTAATTGGAAACAGCTTGCGGGTATTAGATTGGTTTAGGATTTTATATAAGTTAAGTGTTGAATTAATATGCTTAATTTAGAATTGAAAAGATATAAGGATGTTAAATGATTAAGTTAAGTTTATAAGAACTCTGATTTGGAAAACCGTTAAAAGGATATACATTGAAATTCAACAATGTTAATAAGTATAACTGAAATTCAACAATTGTCAGGGAACTGCCATCGGAGCCAGAAGGAGAGGGAGGGCTCCAGAGGGATTCCGGAGAGCATCCCGGGAGGGAGAGAAGCAGCACATCTTCTGGGGAAGGAAATTAGCATAGCACCAGTTGAGGAGGGGGGCAGATGGGGGAATCGGTGAGGTGGTCCTCCGATGCCCACACCCTCCCTGCGCAGAAGGCTTCCGTGCAGGGAGAGTAGGCGGTGACTAGGCGTCAAAGAACTTTTATGCTGGAAGAAGTTCAAGAAACGCCCACTGACGGATTCTGCCAGCGATTGAGACAGCCACGGGTGAGTGGCTGTCCGGACAGGAAAGGTTCACTCAGGCAACCCAGCCAGGTGTTGGCACCGATTTACGCACGAGCAACCCCTAGAACCATTACAACAATATTAATAAGTATAATTTAAATAAGGTTACCATTTATGTTTGTTTGTTTATAACTTAGTGAAAACCAATAAAATTTTTGGGGAGAAAGAAAATGAATCCCGACTGGAAGTGATCCAAATGGTCTTCTTCTTCCAGACGTGCTTGGAGTTGTTCAGCAACCACTCGCTCAATCACGTTGCCCAAGAATGGAAGATTTGAGACTGGGCGATAGTTGGCCATATTGGCAGCATCTAAAGATGGTTTTTTAAGAAGCGGTTTGATAACCGCCACTTTCAGCGGGTCTGGGAAGACTCCCTCACGGAGGGAAGCATTCACCACCCCACGAAGCCCATTGCTCAGCCCTTCCCGGCTAGGTTTTATAAGCCAGGATGGGCAAGGATCAAGGAGACGTCCAAGCACCCTGTCCACATCCTCGGAGGTAACAGATTGAAATTGATCCCACACAACTTGACTAGACAGGACTCTAGCACTCTCCCGCCCTGGCCCTGCTCCCACGGTGGAGTCTACCTCTTTCCGAATCTGAGCGACTTTATCTGCAAAAAAACGTTGCAAAATCATTGCAGGAGATCATGTGGCCCGTACTGGGCCCTGATGTAGCATGTGGTTCCGCTAAATTGCGGACCACCTGAAAAAGTCTCCTGCTGCTGTTTTCTGCAGATGCAATAGAGGTGGTGAAGAAAGCCTCCTTCGCCCTCGCCACCACCACTTGGTAGGCTCGACATTGAGCTCTAACCTGTGTCCGGTCAGCTTCAGAATGAGTTATCTGCCACTGGCGCTCTAGCCTTCTCAGCGATTGTTTCATTGCCCTCAGATCCGTGGAAAACCATGGGGCTGTCCGGGCTCCATGCAATCGGAGAGGGCGCTTCTGAGCCAAACACTCAATAGCCTTGGTTAACTCCACATTCCAGCAGGCCACCAGGGAATCAGCTGAAAGGCCATCAACATGGGATAACACATCCCCTACCACTCTCTGGAAACCATTTAGATCCATTAAGTGGCGGGGTGGACCATCCGAATCGGTCCCACCTCCCTGTAGAGGGGAAGGGTCACGGAGAAGTCCAGTTGCACCAGGAAGTGATCTGACCATGGCACTTCTTTCGTTCGCTTTTACTTAGTGTCAGATCACCAACATCCATAGAGGTGAACACCAGGTCCAAGGCATGTCCACAGCTATGGGTTGGGCCAGACCTATTCAGGGACAGCCCCATGGGAGGCCATGCTTTCCACGATGTCCTGAGCAGCCCCTTGTAAGGTCGTGTCGGCATGGATGTTAAAATCCCCTAGGACAACCAAACTAGGTGCCTCCAGGAGAACATCTGCCACGACCTGAAGCAGCTCGGACAGGGAATCCTTGGTGCAGCGGGGAGGCTGGTACATCAAAAGGAATCCTGCACTGCCCCTATTGCCCAACTTCCAGAACATGCACGTAGAGATGGTTCCATTGAGAAGATAAGAACAGAAGGCTATGCTTCTAGCCCAGGGATCAGCAACCTTTTTCAGCCGTGGGCCGGTCCACCGTCCCTCAGACCATGTGGTGGGCCGGACTATTTTTTTTTTTGGGGGGGGGAATGAACAAATTCCTATGCCCCACAAATAACGCAGAGATGCATTTTAAATAAAATGACACATTCTACTCATGTAAAAACACACTGATTCCTGGACTGTCCGCAGGCTGGATTGAGAAGGCGATTGGGCCGCATCCGGCCCATGGGCCTTAGGTTGCCTACCCCTGTTTTAGCCTTTATAATAGACTGGGCAGTCCATATTACCTGGCAACGGAAAGAACCAGTATTTCCCTACTCCAAGGATAACATTACCTGAATCCCTCCAGAAGTTGTTGGACTATATAACTCTTCCCATCCCTGACCATTGGCCATGCTGACTAGGGCTGATGGGAGTTGGAGCCCAAAAATGTCTGGTTCCCCACATGTTCCTTCCTCCTCCTCCTTTCTCTGCCTGAAGGGAGCTGTAGGGCCTGAAAATGGAAGTCCATGGTAGTTGATTAGACTGGCAGCTGAATTTCTGAGACAGGCTCCTGCAACACCCCTGAAGGCAGAAAGCTACCTTTGGGGCACAGGGCAGGAGAGGTGGCACCTACAGCTCTGTCTTCCAACAGCTACCTGCCCCCCCCCTAGAATCTGCTGGCTTGAGGTACCTGCTTCACTCTGTCTAACAGTAGAGCCAACCCTGATAAAGTCTTTGATTTAAGCTACAGCAGAGTCCCTCTTGGTGTCTCTGGTATCAGAGGCAGACTTTGATAATATGGCACCCTGAGAGAAGAAAAAAATTGCCCTCCCCCATATTTCTTCTCTCCCTCTCCCCTTCCATTCTGTGCCCCCTTGCCTCTCAGTGCCCTGTGTGTGGGAACCACTTGCACTGCCCTAAATCCGGCGTTGCTGGCACCTAGAAAGCTGGCCCACTGCCTTAGCCATGTGCCCCCCCCCCCCGCCAATGCCAGCACACCTTCTGGGGTGCATGCCTCACGACAGCATGCCCCATGGAATGTTATGGAAATCACTAGTGTATCTGTGGGGTTCAAAGAACTGTAATGGACTCCAGGATTTGGGGGGGGGGGGGAATCTCAAATATTGAACTATGCCAGTTGAATCAGCAATGATATCCTACCTCGATTAAAATGTCTGTTTCTTAATCTGCATTATTTAATATAAAGCACCCATATTTTCTGATCCTCCTGTTATTTTATTCACTGTGTTCAAATACATATGTTGCTTTTAACAAGTTGTCAAATTATCTTATGTCTTGCTGGGTGAAGAAAGCACACAAAAACCTTTCCATCAGCTTTGCAATATTAAATGTGATAATCCTCCAGGCATCAGAGAGATGTTAAATATGGTAGATTAACATTTGCCTGATAAAAGAGCAATACAGAATATCCTTTGATTACACCACTGCCTTTAGTGCTATTTAAAAATCATTAAATTAAGCCAGATTTGACCAGTTTGATGATTGTGCCTTTTTGTATGAAACACTGACATGCCAGCATCAGCTCTAAGAACAGTTTTTTATCTTCTGGTACCATTGTGAAAGGCTACTATTTTAAAGTTTGTGTGTGTTTATTATACTTGCAACACATTCACATGCATATTTACTTTGAAGTGACCCATTGATTTCCTTGAGATTTAAGTTCAAATCTGTGTGCTTAAGCTGCAATCCTCTACCCACTTCCTGGGAAGCCCCAGTGGAACTCAATAGGAATTAATTATAGAATCATAGAATTGTAGCGTTGGAAGGGACCTCAAAGGGCCATCTAGTCCAACCCCCTGCAATGCAGGAATCTCAACTAGATCATACATGCTAGATGATGTCATGGACCGGTTGGATGCAGAAGAATGATAGGAGGAACCAACTGGGGAACCACTAAAGGAAGAAGGCTCAGGAGTGGTGATGGGACAGCAATGAATGGCCACAGGGAGAGGGAGGAGAAAACTGGGAAGAAGAGATGTCAGAAGCTGAAGAAGCCGCAAAGCATGGCAAGCGAGAAGAGTAATCCAGAATCAGAGGCAGAAAACGAAGCAGGTGAGTGGGAGGAGGGAAACCAAGAGGTAGAGAAGAGTCACAGGTGTCTCCTCTTCAGCTGTGACAAGCTCCCCTCCCCGCGTCTCTTAGAGCCAGAAAGTTCTTCTTGATGGTTAGTAGGAATCTCCTTTCTTGTAACTTGGAGCCATTGGTTAGGGTCCTGTGCTCCAGAGCAGGAGAAAACAAGCTTGCTCCACCCTCCATTTGGCAGCCCTTTGGATATTTGAAGATGGCTATCATATCTCGTCTCAGTCTCTTCTTTTCCAGGCTAAACATACCCAACTTGCTCAACTGTTCCTAATCAGGCTTGGTTTCCAGACCCTTGATCATCTTCATTGCTTTCCTCTGCACATGTTCCAGCTTGTCAATATCCTTCTTAAATTGTGGTGCCCAGAACTGGACACAGGACTCCAGGTGTGGTCTGACCAAGTCAGAATAGAGTGGTACTATGACTTCCCTTGGTTGGGACACTGTAGTTCTGTTGACATGTATAGGATCACACTGCTAAGAACATATGAATTGCCCTGCTGGATCATCAGACCAAAGGTCCACTTCTCAGTCTCTACTGGTGAAGTTCACATGCCAGTTCTTCTTCATATTGCATTGGTGCTACTAGCTAGGTGTAGACCTAGGTGCAGCAGCACCTAAATTATGGAACTTCCCATTTTAGGAGGTTCATTTGCCCCCACACCACCTTGCTTTTTACCACCTAGCTAAGATGTTTCTATTCCAGCAGGCATTTGACAAATTCAGGAGTTTTTAATGGACAGGTCCCCTGTTTTCCATCTGTTTTTGCCTGCTGTACTACAGTCTCTTTGTTGTTTTATTATATTGATAATCTTTATTGACTTATTTTGCAATGGCTCTTAATTTACTGGAAGCTGCTCTGAGTAATGTCATCATAATAGAAGGTGCAGTTTACATTTTCTTAAATAAGTAAGTATGAAAGTGATGAGGGAACTGTGCTTGCTCTAGCATCTGGTAATCAGAATACTGCTTTTGAACATAGAGGTTCCATTTGTGAATCATTTGTTGTCTAATTTTGTTTTATTAAAACCAACAACTTGCAACTATGAATTTCATTCCACACTTCTGCAAATTGATTGATGAGAACTGTCTGGGCTGAGTTGAACAATTGAACAATTATTCAATGGAGCTTAGGCAGTGATTCCACCTAACAAACTGCTCCTGCTCATATCTCTAGGTCTACCAAAGGTGTTACAAACAGGAACAGTTTGGAAGGCAAAAACCACCTTAACATGAGATACAAATTTTATTTATTACATTTTTATCTCCTTTTTCTTCAAGGAACTCAGATCATTACTCTCCTGCCACCCAGAACAACCCCATATATTGGTTGCACAGAGAGTGACTGCTCCAAGTCTGAATGGGAACCTGAGTCTCACAGTGTTCACCTGACACGCTCATTGCTACACCACATTCAGATCATATCACCTTGCTTGGAAGAAGGATGAGATAAAAATGTAATAATAAAATATAAAAAGTGATTGTTTATGGTTTACTGCTGAGTTTCATACAAGATCTATGTAAAAAAGCTCTATGCAAATGGAGAGAAATCCTCTTCTTCTTTTGTTGTTGTTGTCTTCGTGACCCCCTGGACCAGCGCACACCAGGCACTCCTGTCTTCCACTGCCTCACACAGTTTGATCAAACTCATGCTGGTAGCTTCGAGAACTCTGTCCAACCATCTCGTCCTCTGTCATCCCCTTCTCCTTGTGCCCTCAATCTTTCCCAACATCAGGGAAAGTCTGCTCTTCTCATGAAATGGCCAAAGTATTGGAGCCTCAGCTTCAGAATCTGTCCTTCCAGTGAGCATCCACTCACACTCCCAGATCTCTGACTTCCTTCAAGAATAAATGGTCACAATGTTCAATCCGTAGGAGAAATAATATTTTAGCTCTTTATGGACTCTTGGTTAATTCTCTGTTTCAGAACCATAATGGTTTGTGATTGGTTTGAAAAAAGGACATTGGTGAACTAATCACTGGGGCCTCTTGGTCAGCTATGTGAGCTCATGTCCCTTTCAGGAGTATTTCTCCAGCAATTTTTGGTACTTCACACTGCTTAAATTAAGCTACATTAATTCCTCAATGCTAAGTGTTGGAGGGGACATTATCTGCATATACGGTGGCTTTCCCCCTAAGATGAGCATTTCTGGGACTGTTCCTCAGTTTCCTGCACTTGCTCTGTATTCCTTGTTTTCTAACCCTAAATTGTTCTATAAGGATTTGTAGTCCTTTCTTCGTGTAGCAGCCCTTATAGCTACTGTGGGAGAATGGAAAATGTCCTTAGACATTGGCCTTGAGGTCTAGTATAAACATATTTGGCACATAGCTTTGTCTGAGAATCTGACTCAAACCATCTGGCTTCCTACAAACAGTGCCAAACCTGATGCTTTTGTTAAAACTTGGTCCTTCATTCTCTCCTTCATTAATGACTCTGTGGAGGGAGTGCTTCCACCTTCTTCTCATAAGAGCCTTCTCTTGATCTCCCCTCCCTCCTTTTCTCCCAGCCTTACTTTAGGTTATCTGTCACCCATAGGTGGAATCAGATTCAATCCATTGGATTCTGCTCATCATGACAAACTTCCCCTTCTCCTTAGCATACTGCAGAAAAGGATGGCTATCCTATAAGCATCCTGCAGGAATTTCCATTGACCAAAAACGTTTCTCTCTAGAATTTGATTCACATTATTTTCCCCACCCCCCACTTGGAATTTGAGCATTTATTTTCTCTGAAAAGTCCAGTGAAGTCATTTGTAATGCTAATGGGGCAAGCCCTTTAAAGTTTACATGGAAAAGATACTTGCCTCTTCAGCATGCAGTAGAAACTTTCTTTAAACATTGGGATCTTCTGATCTCATCTGTTAGCTTAGTCATTGCCTCAGAAGCTATTTGAAAATGCATCAAAGACCATTTGAGTTTCCTAGAACTGTACATTAAATATCACTGCTGTAGAAGAGTCCTCACTGCTCTGGGTCTTCCAAAGATAATGTCAGCTAACCATGAATCAATTAACAGGAGAACTATCTTGACCATAGTAGCATTATGCAGATTTATATTAGACATGAATCTGGCCCATTAAAATGATTTAACCATCCAGAAGAGATTCTTCTGCAACTGCTTATAATCTATTTTCTTTATGAAGCTCTGTTGCAGGGAGTGTAAAAAAAGAAGAAGAAGTGCTTTAGAATGGTTTTGTGCAGCTCAGTGAGTTTTTCTTTTATTTCTGTATATTTCTGATTCTGCTTCCTAAATTATAGATGGCCCCATAAATAGTGAACTGGCAGGTGGGTGCTTCTTCTCTTCATTTAATTAATTTATGTTATGGTGCTATTTGCAATGAAACCACTTAAAAAGATGGATAGAGAGGACCAGACAATGCCTGTTTACGATGAAACAAATTAATTTTATATCATTAAATCAAATCTGGTGAAGATAAAGTGAGTTAAAGGGGAAGTTAGGAAGGGAAAAATGCCATTTCTGAAAAGAAGAGACATGATATTTTAGGGAGACTGGGCACAACCTCTATTGATTGTGCTCACTCATATACAGGTATGGGGAATGAGCTAAACTAGCCAGCAGCACAAACACAGGATTCGGAACTTTCCCTGGCCAATGTCATTATTTCTAGTCATGGTCACACAGGCTCTAGACACATTGGCTGGCCCATGTATGTATTTTCTGTGTGAAGACTGTGCACATTTCGAATGCAGCATGCCAAAGATACACAGGAAGCTGCCTTAATCTAGGTCAGGCTACTTGTCCATCAAGCCATCTACCGCTCACTCCAGCTGGTGGCAGCAGCTCTCCAGAGTCTCCGGCCTATTTCCCATCACCAGCTGTTACCTGATCATTTTAACTGGCATAGTGTGGGAGGGGCCATAGGGCTGGTTGCCTGGGCACAAAATTCTTAGGGGGCGCAAACATTTTTAAAGAAATAAATAAAGTAGTAATAATAAATAAAAAATAGTACACCCTACCCTTCACAAAGAAAATCTCTCAGTGTTCATGTAGGTTGACTAAGGAGCCGATTTGGGAGACGGCCAGCTGCTAAGGAACCCTCTGCATGGGCTTTAGAAAGATCCTTGCTCCCAACCAACCCCCCAGCCTGCTCTGTGTTGTGCTCAAAACTCATGGGGCTGCCACTCGGGTTGCTCACCAAGCTACTGCTCCTTAGTCCAGCCTATCAGTCGGCAATGCAAAGGACACTTGCCCCAGGCACTGGCAACCCACGCTACGCCACTGCCTAGGAGGACCTTCGAAATTAAAGCATGTGAGCTTCCTCATGCACATTAAATTGGAAATATATGAAGCATCATCTGTAGTGTGTAGTGAGCTGCAAATCAGAAAGTCCTTACCTCTGAGAAAGGGTTATGCAAGTCTGTCTCTGCCTCAGTCCCACCATCTGTGTTATGGGGGGGGGGATAATAATACTTACCTTACAATGTAGTTGTAAGGATTGCCATTAGAAAAATGTACATGAAATGCTTCAAAAACCTCAAAGTATTATACGAATATTTGCATTCTCCAGCATCCTTTGGTGGTTATGCATCAGGTCCCTCACCAATGCCTTCCTTGTATACTAGTTTTAATACCACAGCATATATTACTATACACATTTGAACAGGGTGTGTGTTTGAGTGCAGTTCCTAGCGCGAGTGTTTCCCTTTTTCTTGGTCTCTCCCTGGACTGTTGCACAACAAACAATAATAGATAAATCAAAGATAATTTTAAGGAACATGTGCATGTATACACAACACTGTGGGTAGTAAGTGTTAGAATTTTCAGTGGCATTTGCCTTGTGCACCTTAGAATTGTGTCTGGGGTGGGAGTCACATATGACAGAGATGACCATAACTTACATTGGCCTTAGAATCATAGAATCATAGAGTTGGAAGAGACCTCAAGGGCCATCGAGCCCAACCCCCTGCCAAGCAGGAAACACCATCAGAGCACTCCTGACATATGGTTGTCAAGCCTCTGCTTAAAGACCTCCAAAGAAGGAGACTCCACCACACTCCTTGGCAGCAAATTCCACTGTCGAACGGCTCTTACTGTCAGGAAGTTCTTCCTAATGTTTAGGTGGAATCTTCTTTCTTGTAGTTTGGATCCATTGCTCCGTGTCCGCTTCTCTGGAGCAGCAGAAAACAACCTTTCTCCCTCCTCTATGTGACATCCTTTTATATATTTGAACATGGCTATCATATCACCCCTTAACCTCCTCTTCTCCAGGCTAAACATGCCCAGCTCCCTTAGCCGTTCCTCATAAGGCATCTTTTCCAGGGCTTTGACCATTTTGGTTGCCCTCCTCTGGACATGTTCCAGCTTGTCAGTGTCCTTCTTAAACTGTGGTGCCCAGAACTGGACACGGTACTCCAGGTGAGATCTGACCAGAGCAGAATACAGTGGCACTATAACTTCCCTTGATCTAGATGCTATACTCCTATTGATGCAGCCCAGAATTGCATTGGCTTTTTTAGCTGCCGCGTCACACTGTTGGCTCATGTCAAGTTTGTGGTCAACCAAGACTCCTAGATCCTTTTCACATGTACTGCTCTCAAGCCAGGTGTCACCCATCTTGTATTTGTGCCTCTCATTTTTTTTGCCCAAGTGCAATACTTTACATTTCTCCCTGTTAAAATTCATCTTGTTTGTTTTGGCCCAGTTCGCTAATCTGTCAAGGTCGTTTTGAAGTGTGATCCTGTCCTCTGGGGTGTTAGCCCTCCCAGTTTGGTGTCATCTGCAAATTTGATCAGGATGCCCTTGAGTCCATCATCCAAGTCGTTGATAAAGATGTTGAATAAGACCGGGCCCAAGACAGAACCCTGTGGCACCCCACTAGTCACTCTTCTCCAGGATGAAGAGGAACCATTGATGAGCACCCTTTGCATCCGGTCAGTCAGCCAGTTACAAATCCACTGAGTGGTAGCATAGTCAAGACCGCATTTTACCAGCTTCTTTACAAGAATATCATGGGGCACCTTGTCAAATGCCTTGCTGAAATCAAGGTAGGCTACATCCACTGCGTTCCCTTTATCTACCAGGCTTGTAATTCTGTCAAAAAACGAGATCAGGTTAGTCTGACATGACTTATTTTTCAGAAATCCATGCTGACTATTGGTGATCACAGCATTCCTTTCTAGGTGCTCACAGACTATTTGCTTAATGATCTGCTCCAGAATCTTCCCTGGTATTGATGTCAGACTGACTGGGCTGTAATTATTTGGGTCCCCTCTTTTCCCCCCATCATAAGTATTATGATGTTGTGTCCTTCATTCTTCCAACTGTTGATATTTCCCATCATAACTTGGGGGAAGCGCTTGTCTCAGTTTTACAAAAGCTTTTGAATCACTTTGTCCCTTGATTCCAGAGTTTGTTAAAGACCCCTCTGTTTCAACAAATAAACAGTCCTCACCATTTTTTTCCAGCCCAGAAAGAGCAGTCTGATTCCAAACTGCCAATGATTAATTAAAAAAAAAACCTCTGACTTTGCAGCTGGCAGACTCCTTTCCTCCTTCAGCTGAAAATTTATAGTCAGTTATCTTTCCAGTTAGATTACATTCTAAATTGTCTCAGTCTCCTTCTCATTCCTTTGAAAATAAAGGAGAGTGGGGGTGGTTTCTTTCTGCATTCCAACATAGTCCTTTCAAAGGGTGATACTTCCCCCCCTTTCTCTCTGTTCCATTCCTCTCACACATGCAGTTCCAGTTTGATGTTAAATTTCATGTTTTTAATCCAGTTTCTTCCACCCTTTTTTATATTATATTTTAACTTTGCATTCTGAAGAGAGTTGCCAAATCAGAAATGCAGAATAAACACTTTGAAAAACAACCATAGCCCCCCCCCAATCTCTAGCACCAAATGAAACCTTATCTCATTTCCAACCTTTAATTCCTTGTAGCTGAGATGTTCCGCAGTTTGTTGTCTCATCACTTCTAGCACACGCCTGTACTTTACTCCAATTAAAGCCCAATTAGCAGGATATCCTCTACTTCCAGGAACAGTTGGGAGGTGGCTCGTTGCAGGTCATGGGAGTCGGAGTGCTCCTGCACCCAGTGTCTTTGCCTGCCCTCTCATTCCATAGGGAAGCGAGTTCCAGACTGCAGGTGAAAGCCCGCTCCTCCACCAACCAGAGAGGAATTCAAAGAATGAGTTTCCTCCATCATTCTTTGTTTCCATGTGCTCTGGTTTCCGTCACGGTGTTCTGTTGTGCCAGAAGTGGTTTAATCATGCTGGCCACAGGATCCGGAAAGCTGTCTGTGGACAAACGCTGGCTCCCTCAGCCTGAAAGCGATATGAGCCCTGCAACTCCATTGAAATATACTCAGAGCAGTGAAATATACTCAGAGTCGCAAAGTGATTTCATGCTCTTTATTCAACTCATAGTGGTGAGGAGGAATGAATGAATGTCCCCTCAAAGTATCTGCCTTATATACATTATTTACACAATGGGCTGCACATGATTGGTTAATTCCGGAATTCTACTGTAAGCCAATCAGGTTGTGGATTCACTTCTATCTGGAGCATGATTGGGTGGTTCCTGCCAACCAATCATACTACTGCATTGTTCTAGGACCAATCAGACTGCTGTATTCTGAATCCTATTGTTCTAGGACCAATCAGACTGCTGCAGTTTGGATCCTATTCAACTCCGTACATAACACCCCTCCCCTCTAAGTTCCAGTCCTGCCCGGGAGGTCGCATTCATAGTCCTCAAGGTACGCCAGTGGCCTACATGTGCGTTGCGGCCTGGGGTGTTCCCTGGTCCGGGGCTGTGATGGGGCTGTTTGGTCTGGCGCAACCGGCTCGGTCAGTCGTGGTGTCCTTTCGGCCTCACGGGTCCTCTCTGTATTTACTGATTCTGCCTCTCCTGCTGGCCCCTGCTGCTCTATGGGCCTCACTGCCCCACTGTTCCCTTGGGACTCCTCTGACCTGTCCGCCTCCTCCTGGTTTTCTCCCGGGAATCGTCGCCGTATCTGGTCGCAGTGGCGGCGCCAGCATTGCCCCCCATCTGTTAGCACCTCGTATGACACGGGGCCAGTGACCCTGGTGACTGTGGCGGGTACCCATGCAGGGCCTGCCCAAAAATTCTTTGCGTACACTGGGTCCTGGGCCTCGAAGGTCCGGGGGTTCCTGCCTTCCCCCACCACTACCTCATCCTGAGCTCTATCGGGGTGAAGGCGGTCCAATCTGATTGCAAGGCGCCGACCCATTAGTAGTTCAGCGGGGCTCCGGCCAGTCGTTGAGCTGGGGGTGCTGTGCTGTGCTAGAAGGAATGTGGCAAGGCGGTACTCCCAATCCCCTTGCGTCATGCAGCGAAGGGTGTCCTTGGTGGTCCGCACCATGCGTTCTGCTTGGCCATTGGTGGCAGGGTGGAATGGCGCCGAAAGGATGTGGCGGATGGCGTTCTGCGCTGTGAAGGTTTGGAATTCTCCTGATATAAATGCAGTCCCGTTGTCTGAGACGGGAGTGTCAGGGAGCCCGTGGGTTGCAAACAGCCTGCGTAGTATCCGGATGGCTGCGGACGTAGAAGTGGATGGTACCAGTGCGACTTCCAGCCATTTGGTGTAGGAGTCCACCACTATGAAGAATGTTTTCCCCTGAAAGGGGCCAGCGAAGTCCACATGCAGGTGTGACCATGGTGCTCGGGCGGACTCCCAGGACTGGACTGGGGCCCTTGGGGGATCTGGGCGGGATTCTTGGCAGGCCTGGCAGTGTTTGACCCAGGCCTCTATCTTTCCGTCGATCCCCGGCCACCACACATAACTCCTGGCAAGGGCCTTCATTCTTACTACCCCTGGGTGTGTCTCATGTAGGGCTGTGAGGACCCTTTTGCGGAGGGGCTGGGGAACAACGACCCTGCTTCCCCATAACAGGCACCCCTTGTGGGCCGACAGTTCATGTTTGCGGGTTGTGTAGCCAGCAAATTCTGGCCCAGGGCTGTTGCTGGGCCATCCCCTCCACACCCAGTCCAGGACCCGGGAGATGACCCTATCTTTCTTGGAATGGTGTGCAACTTCTTGTGCCTGAATGGGGCGGCCGGGAAGCAGCTCCAGGCTCATAACCTCTTGTGCAGGTGCTGGGTCGGGGCCTGTTTCCGGTAGTGGTAGCCTGCTGAGGGCGTCCGCATGGCTCATCGCCTTCCCAGGTCGGTGAATCAGTGCATACTGGTAGCTGGCAAGGAAAATTGACCACCTGAGGACACGAGGAGACAGCACTTGGGGGGTCTGCTTTTCGGGGGCAAACAAGCCAAGCAACGGCTTGTGGTCAGTCACCACGGTGAAGGGCCGCCCGTACAAGAAATCATGGAATTTTTTTACTCCCTTCACGATTGCCAGCCCCTCCTTGTCTATTTGCGAGTAGTTCCGCTCAGTTGCGTTGAGTGTCTGGGAAAAGTATGCTACCGGTACCTCTATTCCATCCGAGTGTTGGTGTCCCAGGACAGCGCCAATTCCATAGGGCGAGGCGTCGCATGCTAGCACCACCGGCAGCCTCTCGTCGAAGTGTGCCAAGACTGAGTTTGAGACAAGCAAGTCCTTGACTGCCTGGAATGCAGCCTCCTGGCGCTGGCCCCATACCCAAGGGGCCCGCTTGTCCAGGAGCCTGTGTAGGGGCTCCGCTACCGCCGCCTTGTGAGGAAGGAAGGAATGGTAAAAGTTCAATAGTCCCAAGAAGGCCTGAAGTTCAGTCTTGCTCTTGGGCGCTGGGGCATCACAAATGGCCCGTACCTTGTCCCCAGTCGGGTGGACCCCTTCTGCGTCCACCATAAATCCCAGAAAGTCCACCTGAGGCACTCCTAGTAGACATTTTTCCCACTTCACCTTGAGACCCGCCGTCTGGAAACGGTGCAGAACGGTGCGGAGGTGGTCCTCAAACTCCTCTGGTGTGGGCCCGGCAATCAACACATCATCGAAGAAGCGGGTGACGCCAGGAATCCCTTTAAGGAGCGAGTCCATTAGATTCTGGAATATGCCTGGTGCCACACTGACACCGAATTGCAGCTGCTTTACCCTGAACACTCCTCTGTGCGTCACAATCGTCTGTGCCTCTGCTGTGGCCTCATCTACTGGCAGCTGTTGATATGCTTGGGCCAAGTCCAGCTTGCCAAAAATTTTTGACCCAGCCAGGGTGGCAAGGACATGGCTGAACACTGGCACTGGGTATGCATGGGCCGTGAGGGCCTTGTTTATGGTACATTTGTAGTCTGCACAGATGCGGACCGAACCATTAGGCTTGACGGGTGTGACGATTGGGGTTTCCCAGGGGGCATTAGGCACCGGCTCCAGCACTCCTTGCTCCACGAGCCGGTCCAATTCCTCGTCTATATGGGGTTTCAGGGCGAACGGGACCCGGTGGGCCTTGAGCCTGACCGGTCGTACTGCGGGGTCAAGCTGTAGAGCAATGGGGGGGCCCGTATACTGTCCCAATTTCCCATCGAAAACCCCTGGAAATTCCTTGCATATGGTGTCCACGTCCACTTGTAAGGTAGTGTGGTTCACCCCGGTGATGGCTAGCCCCAGTGGTCCAAACCATGCCAATCCCAGTAAGCTAATGTAGGGGCCCTTGACCACAAGCAAGTCCAGTTGCCGCGTCCGCCCTCGGTATTGCACCCTGAAGGTCCCCACCCCCATTGTGGGGACCTTACGTTTCTGGAAGTCCCGGAGGGTGAATGGGGCCGGCCTGAGTTTGGGACCCCCAGTAGGACACAGTTTCCTTAAGGTCCTTGCCGAGATTATGGATAGAGTTGAACCCGTGTCAAGCTCCATGCGGCATGGGGCCCCCTCTATCTGTACCTCTACATAAATTTTCTCTACGTTGGGGTGGGGCAACTGGTATACCTGGAAGTCCAGTGAAATATACTCAGAGTCGCAAAGTGATTCATGCTCTTTATTCAGCTCATAGTGATGAGGAGGAATGAATGAATGTCCCCTCAAAGTATCTGCTTTATGTACATTATTTACACAATGGGCTGCACATGATTGGCTAATTCTGGAATTCTACTGTAAGCCAATCAAGTTGTGGATTCACTTATATCTGGAGCATGATTGGGTGGTTCCTGCCAACCAATCATACTGCTGCATTGTTCTAGGACCAATCAGACTGCTGCATTCTGAATCCTATTGTTCTAGGACCAATCAGACTGCTGCAATTTGGATCCTATTGTTCTAGGACCAATCAGACTGCTGCAGTTTGAATCCTATTCAACTCAGTACATAACATCCATAGTCGCCTTTGGCTGGACTTAACCGTCCAGGGGTCCATTACCCTTTTACCATTATATTTTGAGAACGATTCGTGTTCCTATGTAGCTGCATTGTTCAATACTTTGTGGATGTCCCTTGATCATATTATAAAGAAGTTGTGCTCTATGTTATAAATCAAGCACTGCTGAGAATTGTTTCTTTTTTGTTTTCAATGTATTTCTTATCAATAGAAAATTGATGTGATGTGAGCAAATTTGTTTTCTGAATGTGTGGCCCACAGAAAAAAGTTTGAGAACCACCGGAGTATAGAAAGGTAAGATGCCTACCCAGATGGAAGTGGGAAGATGCATGGCCCAATGATGGGTCAGGAATCACAGCACACCAGACCTGTTCAATAGGGGAATAAGAAAGAATACATTCCTCAACTGAAATGGTGAGCAAAGTGCTAGTGGGTCCTCACTTTTGCTCACCTAGTGTGTTCAGGTCTTCTTCACCACTTCTTGCTCTTTAGCAGTTGTGATGCTGAGAGAGATCTGCAGTAAAAGCCCTAACTCTGCATTGCTTTCTGCTAAAGCAGGCACTAAGATTGAATCCCATATACATTACGTATCAAGTCACGTCAATGAATAAAGAATGAATAGCTTGCTGACCAAATTAACCAAGCTGCACACATGTATCTGCAGAAATGATTGCAGTTTATTTCTCAAAGGGGAAGGAATGTAATGTTCATCATCTGCTATAATCCTTTGTATTCATGCAAGCACCTGTTCTTCTCAACTGAAGACATCAGCCTCATCCACATGTAATGCTAAGCTAAACAATGGCTTAGTGTGCAAGAGCAGTTGTGGCCACTCACTCTTCCCCACCTCTGGAAGTGAAGCCATGGTTTGACTTAGCATAGCATCCAAACCATGGTTCATAGTTTGTTTCCCCTCAAACAAGAACAAGTCAAGAACAACCCTTGTGGTTTCATAGAATCATAGAATCATAGAGTTGGAAGAGACCACAAGGGCCATCGAGTCCAACCCCCTGCCAAGCAGGAAACACCATCAGAGCACTCCTGACATATGGTTGTCAAGCCTCTGCTTAAAGACCTCAAAAGTAGGAGACTCCACCACACTCCTTGGCAGCAAATTCCACTGTCGAACAGCTCTTACTGTCAGGAAGTTCTTCCTAATGTTTAGGTGGAATCTTCTTTCTTGTAGTTTGGATCCATTGCTCTGTGTCTGCTTCTCTGGAGCAGCAGAAAACAACCTTTCTCCCTCCTCTATGTGACATCCTTTTATATATTTGAACATGGCTATCATATCACACCCCCCCCCCCTTCATGGATCACTGCCTTGCCGTGGCGAAGGGGCTTGAAGAACTCAGAGAAGCTATGAACTATGCCGAGCAGGGCAGGGAGTGCCTGGCGTGCTCTGGTCCATGGGGTCACGAAGAGTTGGACACGACTGAACGACTAAACAACATCATATCACCCCTTAACCTCCTCTTCTCCAGGCTAAACATGCCCAGCTCCCATAGCCGTTCCTCATAAAGTATCGTTTCCAGGCCTTTGACCATTTTGGTTGCCCTCCTCTGGACACATTCCAGTTTGTCAGTGTCCTTCTTGAACTGAAACAAACAAGGAGCCTTGGATTCGATATAGCACTAAGCCAGACCATGGGTTAATTCCTGATGGCTGGGTTTATAAGGCAATGTGTGTGTGGGGGGGAGGGGAATCTTCAGTAGCTGCCTGGCTGTCACTGGTGCAACACTTTTATTGCTCTACTGCTTGAACTTTGCTCTAGCTCCTTATCTGGACTGTCCCCCTGCTGTTTTAGCAGCCTTGCTACAGCACATGCTTGTAGAGTTACCATCTTTGCAGTGCAAGAAAATTTTCATTTGTAAGATTCATTGTAAGTGAATCAAGCTCTCACAGCTCCAGTGTTAGCAAGAATGGGACAGCAGTCTAAGGCAGGGATGAGGAACCTTTGGACCTCCAGATGTTGTTGGACTCCAACTCCCATCATCCCCAGTCGGCATGGGGCATGGTTAGGGGTGACAGCTCAACAGCATCTGGACAAGTTGAGTTGAGCCCTAAGCTTTACTGCAAGTTATGAAGGAAGTGAGTTTCCTTCAGTTCAGTTTGAATTTGAATATGCACCCCTTCTTTCTCAAACAAATGCTTTTCTAGAAGAACCTCCTATGAGGTTGGACCGCATTCTTGTGTTATTGTAAGTTGACCTCTTATGCTGGACACAGCCTTCATCTTATATGAACAGCAATAGTTGGGAAAATATGGGATTAAATCATGTTAGGCAACTTGTGAAGTACCAGCAGGGAAATAGTCACTATAAATATACATTCCCAGTTGCCAAAAAAGGACAGTGATTCTGTAAACATTGCTAATGAGATATATTACAGCTGTGGTCACTGCAGATATAAAGGCAATTTAATTATCTTTCTTTCTTTCTTTCTTTCTTTCTTTCTTTCTTTCTTTCATGGTCCTTGAAATTTGGTGTGAACACACAGGGCCAAATCACATGCTACAACTTCCATGTAATAAGCAGCTGATGCCCCAATCAATGGGCACAGATGCCCTGCATCAGTGACTGCCACTGAGAGTGTAAATAGGCCCAGAGTCACTGCCCTAATAATATGACCATTAATATCAATATTAAAGTATCTTAATTGCCACAGTTATTAATGATCTCATAGCTAAGATGCCATTTGGAAGAGTGATTAATACAGAACCTTGCCCTGGAGCTTTGCCTTCATCAAACAGGCGATATGGAAAACAGAAACCCATTCATTCTAGGACAGCTAGACAACAAAACTCCTTGCTATGAAACCAGAGCTGTTTCACAGGGAAGGAAATTAATTTGATGTTGGCTGGGTGCCAGATCTCCAGACTCTTCCTACCCATTTTACACTGGAGGCCAAGAGGTCACTAGGTGCTGTGAAAGACACAAAAGCTGTGTGGGGAAATCCTGAAGCTCAGTCCTCGTAATTTGCTCTTGTTCCATTTAGCATGCTCTTGCGAGAAAAGAAAGCCGGGAGGGGAAATTTAAAGGACCCATACGTACTTGAACATGTGTTAGCCAGTGAAAATTCATCTTGCTTGAATTGCAGCAGTTTGCAAGTAGGGTCAAACTGCCCAGGTTCATCATTCAGGCAATGGACTTATCAGCTTTCTGCTACATGAGGGAACTGGGGTGCTGACTCAGAACCAAAACTGTCTATACAGTATCATCTGTCCATTTACAGAGAAGGAAGAGTCCCTGGCTTGTTTTCTCTCTCCCACAATGCTTTCCTAACTGCTTTGGGCAGTGATTGTAAGACAACAACAATGACAATGACAACAACAACAACAACAACAACAACAACACGTATTATTTTAAAAGTACCACAGATACTAGGCAACGTGTAAGATGGCTGAGGGTATACTCTAGGCTTGCAAGTAGTTTATCAGCAAGCTAGGAATACCAGAACTGCCAGAGACATTACTCCACCAGCAAAGCCATTCAAATCTAGCCTCAGAAATATTGTGCATCTTAGCCCTACAGTCTGGAGCAATCATTTACTAAATTACTCACCCAAGCAGCATTTCAGAGCAGTATTTGAAAACTAGCAAAGTAGCGGCATTGAGTGAATAATACAGAGGATGGAAAGAGGAAAAGAGGAAAAAGGAGGGAAGAGCTAAAAGGTATTTGTCTTATCACTGCTTATTCTCTATTAAGTATAGTTTTTTTAAAGCCTATATTCCATTAAGGAGAAGTGTCTAGTTTTTTTTATAAAGATTCCAGTAAATAATGAGCTTTCGGGGGGGGGGGGCACTGAGTAATTCTGAATTTCAATATTCTCTTATATTTTGCATTTGATACTTCTGTGAACAAATTACAAATAATACTCACCTTTTCATAGTTAACACAGATCAGCACTATTTTGTTCCCCATTTCCTTGGCATCATTTCCTCATCTTCTTCATCCTCGGTGTCTTTCAGCTTCATTTGCTGTCTTTTGAATGGCTGTGATGAAAACTGCTGTGACAAAATCTGTCCTCCAGTTTCTCAAAACCTTTCCTCCCCAGTGAAAGAGGCTGCCATCTTTCTGTCTCTTTCTCAGGGTGCTTCAGAATTTCTATGGGTGTGGAATTTTGGAGCCTACCATATCGTATTACAAGGATCTGAGAGTGGTATGTGCATTTTTATTTCCAGTAAATGTTTCTCCAGCAGCCTCCCTGAATGCCCATGGCTCATGAACTTAAGAAATCCTGTGAGAGGAGTCACCATGCAATATCTTGCTCCTAGACTTTAATTCAAGCATGGGTGCCCAGGATTGCAGCAGGGGGGAGACCATTGGTGGCATGACCTGCAGAATAAATGAAGGAAAGGGAACTCACAAAAATCCCTTGGCCACCTAAAAGAAGCAGAACAAAAATACTGCTCCTCCCTTGTGAGAATTTCACTTTTGCAAAAGTTCAAATGCAAGTTATTTTCTCATTAATTGAGAATAGTTAAAAAATTTGGGCACAGTACTATGGGAGACCCACTTGCTTCTTTTTACGAGCACCCATTATAACCCTAAATGGCAAAATGGGCAAATAAGACCAAGGAGAGAAAAGGCAGAGGAGGAGGAGAATAACACCATGAAGAAGAAGTCTAGTGACGGCCAGGTATATCCCATATACCAGCAGCAAACTCATTCTCTGAGTGCAAAGCCGAATGCAGCACCAGACCACACACAAGAGAAAGGTATGAGCAGGGATTCCACAAGACTTGCAGAAGTACAAAAGAACTTGGGGGGGGGGGGACTCTACAGAGGAGAAAACTCTAAAAAAGAACAATGATGGCAAATATAAGATGGGAGACACCTGGCTTGCCAGTAGTACATGTGAAAAGAATTGAGGAGTCTTAGGAGGCCACAGGCTTAACATGAGTCAACAATGTGATGCAGCAGCAAAAATCCTAATGCTATTCTAGGCTGCATCGACAGAAGTCTATTGTCCAGGTCAGGAGTAGTAGTATCACTTTATTCGGTCCAGTTCTGGAGTACTGTGTCCAGTTCTGGGCACCACAATTTAAGAAGGATGTTGACAAGCTGGAACGTGTGCAGAGGAGAGTGACCAAGGTGATCGGGGCCTGGAAATGGTTATGAGGAACTGTTGAAGGAGTTGGGTATGTTTAGCTTGGAAAATAAAAGACTGAGAGGAGATACGATAGTCATCTTCAAAATTCTAAAGGGCTGTCACATGGAAGAGGAAACAAGCTTGTTTTCTCCTGCTCTGGGCATGTAGTGGAAGGGCGCAAGAGGATCGAGGAGGCATAGGATTGGCCTTGTGCAATCAACCCTTCCCTTAGGGCCATAAGTCCTCTCTCTTTGTGTAAGAGGGTGGTTCATTGATTGTTTGGGGGTGGTTTTACATTAGAAGTTTTATTTTGTTCAGATAAAAACCTTTCCCCTCAATAAGTGCTTTATTGTCTATAAAAGATCCATCAGAGAACCTGTAATTGATTTAGCAAAACAGGGGGATAGGACCCAAACTCATGGCTTCAAGTTACAAGAAGGAGATTTCAACTAAACTTCAGGAATAATTTTCTGATGGGAAGAGCTGTTCGACAGTGGAACAGACTCCCTTGGGATGTGGTGGACTCTCCCTCCTTGGAGGTTGGCATGATTTGGTGTGTGTACAAATATATTGCAAATAAATATCAGTTTCTTTCGCAAGCTGCAGAAGATGGAGGGATTTGAAGCAGAGACGATATAAGAATTCTGCATGTCTATAGTCTGCAAGGATTGTAATGCCAGATACCGTGGATTATTTTACAGATATTTGACAGCATTTTGAGGTATTAAAGTATATCTGAAACAGTTTTTTTAAATGCATTGAAAAGCATTTCTCTCTTAATTTTTTTTAAAGTACAGTTTACAAGAGGGGTTTATCCCATTCCCCCCCCCCCCATCACTTCCAATTTTTCCACTAGATAAACTGAATGAGGGGAGCGGGGAGTTTTCCTTCCCCACTCATCCCCTTTTTCTGCCCCCTCAAGGCATATGCATTCGTATTTGCTGTAGGGATGCAGAATTCCCTGCAATACACCTTTTTCCATCCATTCTGACGGTGAATGCATAATATATACTTAGTCTTGGTTCAGATGTAATGAGGATCCCTGGGTTCCCACTGTGAGAATAAACCATGGCTGTGAGCCTTTGGCCTTCACACTCCTCCTCCTCTTGCCGCCTCTCTCATGCCCATGAGGATGAACTGTTTTCAATATTATACTAACCAGATTCCCAAAGCCATCCAATTCTACAGATTTCCAAGGCATTAAACTGTGGTTTGAGAACAAACTGAGATCTGATACCATAGTTTGATCTTGCTTTGTACTTACTAGCCATAGTTTAAACAAGATAAAATTCACCAAGCTCAGATGTCACAGCTTTAAATGAAAACCAGAGCTTTCAATCTTCTATAAAGAGCTGAAAGGGGAGTTCACAAGCCCAAGGCTCACCACAGATCATCCTCTTGCACCTAAAGAAACAAGCTCTAGACTTGTCTGCATCCCTTTCATCCATTTTGGGGATCCAACTTTAAGTCAAATCACAAGGCTGAGAAACAGAAGAAGGAAATAATGATGCTGAAGCATCATGCTTCTCAAAGAGTTGGAATGATGAGAAGAAGAAGAGTTTGGATTTGATATCCCACTTTATCACTACCCTAAGGAGTCTCAAAGCGGCTCACATTCTCCTTTCCCTTCCTCCCCCACAACAAACACTCTGTGAGGTGAGTGGGGCTGAGAGACTTCAGAGAAGTGTGACTAGCCCAAGGTCACCCAGCAGCTGCATGTGGAGGAGCGGAGACTCAAACCCGGTTCCCCAGATTGCAAGACTACCGCTCTTAACCACTACACCACACTGGCAGGAATAAATGCTACATGTCCAGGCTAAATATATCATTGCCCTGTTTACAGCTTTTATTAATGCATGAATAAACATCCTTTCTGAATCTTGCTAGAATGTGCTCATTCTGTTTGCTTGAACCAGACAGCATCTTTTCATTATATATAGTATTTTGTTTCAAGAGGCAGCCCCCAGCAATTTCTGAGTAATATATGCTCAGGTATTTAAAATATTGCTATTTTAAAAAGTTCCCTTTCATGACAACTCATAATCCTATAATCAACAATAAGCATGTCTGTGTTGAGGCTTTTAAATATATTATACATATTTAGAGAGCATAATAAGGGTTTTCTTGAATGAATAAATAAATCATTAGGTCCTCTTGCACTCTTCGCTTTTATATACAGTGGTAACTCAGGTTACATACATGTCAGGTTACATATGCTTCAGGTTACAGATTCCGCTAACCCAGAAATAGTACCTTGGGTTAAGAACTTTGCTTCAGGATGAGAACAGAAATCATGCTCCGGAGGTGTGGCAGCAGCGGGAGGCCGCATCAGCTAAAGTGGTGCTTCAGGTTAAGAACAGTTTCAGGTTAAGAACGGACCTCCAGAATGAATTAAGTACTTAACCCGAGGTACCACTATATACAGTTGGTTTTTGTTTTACCACAATACAGAAAATGGTTCTAAAGGAAATAGTTTCCGCTGTATTACTGCACCAGCCTAGGAGTGCCTATTATGGTGGAAATCTAAATACAAACGTAAATGCTATACAGTACAGTCCCATAGACTCCAACATTTCCCAAGAGGAAATGGGGGCATCTGTCCCACACAACATCCCGCTGCTGCTGCCGACTCGCCCCCATCCCCACCACTTGCTCGTGTGCCTGTCCAACCTCCTTGTGCATCTATAGCGGGGGGCAGCTGGTGACTGGGCGGCAGCGGCAGTAGCTGGTCTGTGAAGGTGCACAACCCATGAGATCCGGGAAAAAAATGAGAAGGCTTCTACAATTCCGGGATGCCCCTGTAAAAACAGGACAGTTGCATGCTATGCAGTCCTATTCATATTTACCCAGAAGTAAATCCCCACACCTAAATATGCTTAGTTCAGGTTTTCTGGTATTGTAGAACATAATGGGGCAGGTTTCCTTTAGGAAGATTTTTTTAGTAGAGTATATATCACTGGAGCATGTAGGCCATGCTAAAGATGGAATGTTTCTTGCAATGTACTGTTCCTTTAACACAGGGGTGAGGAACCTGTGGCCTCCATACATTGCTGGACTACAGTCATCCCTGTCATTATTGGCTGAGGCTGCTGGGAGTTGTAGTTTTCCAACAAATGGAAGGCCATAAGTTACTCACCCTGGTTTTAAAACTAATCCTATCTGGGACCTATAGCCTATTCAGAGGCAGTTTTAGAGTAGGATGACCAGTTCATCTGCACTGGGTGCCACACTGCAGGGGGTGCCACAACAATGCTGTAGAATGGATCTGGAGAGGTTGGGCCCCCCCAAATTTTAGCATTGCACAGGGTGCCGCTGAGATTTAAGACCCCAAAGTCCATCAGTCCTGTTCAGTACTTGGTTTGGTACAGAAGTGTAACATGGCAGCTCGTTTGCTGCCAATTCCACAGTGGGTGACTTCTCAACTCCACAAAGCTACATATGCCATTCTTCCATCTTTCTACCCACAACCAAGCCTACAGCTATGCTAATATGTTTTGACTTACTTACTTAACTTAATGATAAAGTATAAAATGTTATTTATCACACACGAAGTCCACATGCTACAACTTTGTCAAGTTGCATAATAGTTGAGCCCATTGATCCATTTAGCATCTTGCCAGCTACTGCAACAGGCTATAGCGCTGTATGACTAGGGTGTGGGGGCTACCATCCTACATTCCCTGGGCAGTAGGAGGGTGACAGGGCATGGGGTGGGAAGTTAACCCTTTCCCCAATTCCAACCTCCTTATAAATGACTCCCTTAGGACGAATAGGCTAACAGCTTATCTACAGCTCCAATAAGAGCCAAATTTCCACATGAGGCGCAGTCTTATTCATGGAAGTGCCATGTATGAAACAGCTCAGATTCACCTGATATTTGACCACAGTATGAACAAGGGACTTGTTAAAAACCATGTGACTGCAGCCATCATAACTTATATGCTCATAGTATTCAAGCCTTTTAGTTTGGTACTCTGACTAAAGCATATAAGAGTATCATATATCACCCCTCAACTAACAGCACTGTTGCCACTCTGATGCCATTTAATGGCATTTCCCACCAGCAGGGAGTAATACTGAGTGAGCAGTGAAAACTATATTAGCATTAGACAACACTAGAAATCAAATTGTTGAACTTTTTATGTTTTAAGTGCATTTTCTTAGCACATATGAGACTTAAGGGTAAACCTGGACTAATCTGCATAAATCAAGGGATGAGCATATTATTAAATATCTTGCTTCATATGATCATGGAAGGAACACAATTGTGTTCTACGTGATTATATGGGTACTGCAGACATTCATGGTTTAAGGAGCTTCAAAAGATTTCCAAATCAGTGAATCAATTGGGCTCATCCAGCCTGTTGGGAGAAGAGCCACAAATAAGACATAGGGCCACAAGTTTCAAGAGAGATCAGCGTTAAAGTTAATTTAGACCTGTCTGCAACTCAAGTTTGGTAGCTATTATTGGAAATTGATAGCCATTTAACAGAGATTTAATCTCAGTTGGTTTAAGTGTAAAACTGCACCATGCCCAGTTTGGACATGGAGCTTTAAAGTGCAGATCTGTGACTAGAAAGAGTGAGGTAAAAGGATAAGCCCTCAAATAAGGAAAGTGAGATCAGTCACATGTCCAAGAAAATAAGAGCAAAATACTAAGTGATCATTTGGCAGTCTCTCTCAGCCTTGGGTCCCCAGGTGTTGTTGGACTACAACTTCCATCATCCCTTGCTAGCAGTACCAGTGGTCAGGGAAGAGTCCCATGAGACTCAGGCCCTTCAGGATTTAATCTCCTTCTGTCGGGCTTGTAAGACAGAGCTATTCCACCTGGCCTTTAATTTGAATTCAGCCTGATCTTTTATTTCCCTTTTCTTCCCTCCCCCTCCCCTTTTATAAAGATTACCCGCTCTGAGACCCCACAGCTAATTCTCCCCTGGCCTCCTCACTGGCCCAAGTAGGACCAATTCAGCCAGCAGCCCTGGGGATTATCTAATGCTTATTAGATGGATTTCCCCTAAATTGATTTCTGAACTTTGAATTTTATTGTTAGACATGTTTTTATATTGTATTTTATGCTGCTTTTACAATTAAGTGTTTTAAATTTGTTTTTAGATGCCCGGTTTTTAAAGTGAGAAGGGCGGGGTATAAATAATTTTTTAATATTTATTATTATTATTATTATTATTATTATTATTATTATTATTATTATTGGAATCTAAAATGATTAACACATGAGAGCTCAGGAAAATGGAACAATGAACTGCTGATCTTCCTTGGCCAACAAAGACTAAGTCTTTGAGGTTCACTTGGAAATACATATACTGTAACTCTGTGATGTTTTCTAGAAATTTGCTGATTCAAGTCCTTTTCCACAGGACTTTGCTTAATGATAAAGTACAGTGAAGATATAAGTCAATGCTGAATACAATAGAGGGCAGGCGTGTAGCCAATGCCCTCCCAGCCTGCGAGGCACACCCACTGGGAGGCCAGGGACTGGCCCATTTGAGATGCTGCAGCAGGCGGGAACTTGAGCCAGAGGTCCAGGGGGACCGAGGGGTTTTCCCTAGCAGCTGCCCAGCCATGTGCACTCTGTTCTCCCCGCACAACAGGCCCCAGCTGGTGTCCACCCAGGAAGGGGTAAGCATTTCAGGAGCCAACCTCAGAATCACACACATGCCTAGCTTGGTAATCATACCAAACAAACAAGACCCTTTCTTCCTTTTCCTTTTCCTTTTCCTTTTTTCCTTTTCCTTTTCCTTTTCCTTTTCTTTTTCAATTGTTGTTGTGTGTTGACCAAATAATATTGGTTCTATGTAATTTAATCTTGAATATGTTCCAAGACCAGGCCTTTAAACCCTGATGAAACTTCTCTGCCTGCCCCCAAATCTCTTCAAAGCCTTTTCCCGCACAGAAATGGTGCCCCACTATAGCTCCAGACTTTATGTATCAAGTTGATTAGAAAAGGAGAAGGCGAAAGCATTTTATTCTCTTCATTTTACTGTTATTTTAAAAGTTTTGGATTTTAATATTGTTGTGTAATGATGCATTGTCACCTACCTTGGGAGGATAGGAACCCTAAACAATGGGCTTGAAATGTGTTAAATAAATGAAGCATAAAATATATGGAGCACAAAAAGTCATGTTCTCATCCCTGGTCATGTAACCTGTGCCATTATTTCATTCTGAATTTTAACACATATAAATATATTTGACATGTGAGTAGACTTTATGGAACAAAAACAACACAACTTCAGCATGCTAATGCATTTGAAAATGGATTATTAATAAGGGAAAACACTTACAGTCTGAAGGAACTCCATTCTGGTGGATATAAACTCACTTTTGCCATGGATCGAGATACCAGAGATTTTAAAAGGGGAGAACTACATTTTCTTTGAAAAAAAAATGCTGCCTATATATTCCATACTATGACATCATGGTTACTATGATATCAAGGCATAGCAACAAGCATGAGGGTTGCCTTATTCTATAACATGATGACATGTTACCTTGAAACTCTTCCCAACAAGAATTCAGAAAATATTATCAACATCTATACCATCATACGGCATAACTGCACTACAATCTTATAAGTTACATAATATCATTCCCCCTCCCCTGAGAACCTGAAAGGCGAGCTAAGAATTCATAGCAGAGAACTCTCAGCTCTCTTACCTGACTACAATTCTGAGAATTCCTTGAGGAAAACTGTGACAGTTAAACCAATGTAAGTTAATAATTACAGCTATTCCATTAGTGCAGGCATGTCCAACGTCTGATTCGGGGGCCTAATCTGGCCCGCCAGTCAGTTTAATCCGGCCCCTGTGGCAGTTCATTTCCTGGGGTAAAATCCTAGAAAAACCTCAACAACTTCAACCCTAAAAAAAAGCCAACAACCTTGGTTGGTCCTTTGGTCAGCCCTCATGGCCCTTCACTTCATCAAATCTGGCCCTCTTTGAAAAAAGTTTGGACACCACTGCATTAGTGTTTCATATTTTATAGAACCATTCAAACATATGGGATGAATCTATTCACACAGCCATTTAAGAGTAAGGTTACCCAATTATTTTCTGATAGGACAAACAAACCTTTTTTTATTAAAGAGATTTATAGCCTAGTACAATATTGCTGGTGTGTAGAATTATCTGAACTAATCTAAGATTAAAATATTTCTGAGGAATCAGATGTGACTAGAAAGACTGGGAAGGGAAATGTTGGTGATTATATCCCACTGGCCTTCCTAAATCATACTTCTGAATATTGGAACTGAAACTGACTACCCCAAATGCAAAGCATGGAGATGTTTTTGGTTAGTTTGTTCTCTACAAAATTTCTAAGAAATAACTGATTTCACTAAGACTAGATAAATTTGTGGAAATAGAAAGAGAAGAAAATGGTATCTATATCTTTAGATTATCACCAAATTCCACTTATAGCAAGATTTGAGGTGACTTGAGATTCCTGCTAGGGCAGCCTTCCACAGTCTGGTGCTCTTCAAATGTTTTAGGTCAGTGTTCAACTGCCCCCCCCCCGGATATTCCAAGGGGGCCATGGGTGAACACTGTGTAAATGGGGGGGGGCATGAGACTAGGGGGCCACAGAGGGAAGTGAGAAGTTAAGAAAACAGAGAAATGACTGAGAAAATAAAACAGAAAAGAAATGAAGAATGTTCCCATGTTGCCACCCTGTGGACCTTTCATGGAGAAAGCACACAAAGAAGACCCTCAGATGATCACCACAGGGACTGGGTCTGTTCATATGGGGAAAGGTGGCCCTTGACCCTGCCATGCAAGCTGAGCAGTAGAGTTTCAACATGGTGTGTGTGTGTGTGTGTGTCTGTGTAGGAGGAACAGTTGTGTCATACTCATCAATAGTGTAATAGGCACCTTTTGGATAGTGCCCTTGATACTCACACAATCTCATTCTAGAAGAGTAGTTCAACTCACAAGCTCAGGTAAGGACAGTGTTTCCAAAAGAGCAATATACTATAACTTGAATGCTAGGGGAATGTGGTTTCTCCAGACCAGAAGCATGCTCTTGAAGAAAGGTATTTGGGGTATTTATTTGAGAAGTGCCTATAATGGGTAGGTGCTGTACAGGGGTGCATAAATAAAACATGAATAAAATATTAGGGGGGTCCAGGTAAGCCCCTCCTCACATAATTGATAACATGACACGGTGCATGAACACCATTTGAATGGCAATGCCAATCAACTTTGGGGGCCCTTTGCTGCTGTACAAAAATTATGAAGGACATGAACCCTGCTCACAGCTTCCAATCTAAAGCAAAAACTATGATACCTTAAGGTAGTGGTTCTCAAAACCTATTTTTTAAAGGACCACTTGAAAATTGCTGGGGGTCCCTGACAAACCACTTTTTTGTTCAAGAAATAAAAGCATGTACCATATATAACATATATTTTAATAACTCCCCCCCCCCCCGAGCTGGCACCATTCTTAAAACCCCCAGTGCCCTATAAAATCACAAGCCTGATCTCAAGCCACTAAGAACGGCTCCTCTAACTGGTCAATTTGTAGGGGAAGATTGGTTGACTAATAATCCACCCCTGATCAAAATGACCTCGATTTCTGTCCAGGGTCAGGGGCAAGCACAGGGACAAGTAGAGATATTCTCAAGTGTTCTGCAACCTTTCCACCTTTCCAACCTATCCATCTGTAATGGATCAGCAGTGGTCCACAGACCAGTGTCAGAACCTCTGCAAAGGAAAAAAAGTAGCAAAGGTGCAAACACAAACAAACAAGCAAACAAAATCCTGTGGAAAAAATAAGCAAAAACTAGATATTTGTTGTTCTGTAGATCATATTGAAAGGACGTAAGAGTGAGTTTTTACCTGCACATTAATTGTTGAATGATTTCAGCAGCAAATGTTATTTTCTTGCATGTGTGAGGCAGGCACAGATCAAACACCTCCAATAGAGCTTTCATGGCATGATGAGCATGTCAACGTCTTGAACACAATCTGTTTTAGTTGAGGCCATAATAGGGTTTACTGCAAATCATCAAGTGATGAGTACACACATATGCCTTTGCTCTTCACCCATTTGGAGCTGGAGGAGAGAAGCTGGAGGGGATTAGGGAAGGATGCTTTGCCTTCACCAGTTATCCCCAAGCATACCCTGTGAAAATCTGGCAATAGAGGAGACCCAGACCAGAGAGAGGGGCTACCTCCTTTTTTTCCAGGCTGTTGCTATGTGCTGGCCCTTGGGTCCACTTTTGTAAATCCAGCTTGCTAAAAGAAAAAATGCTCTTGCCTAATTAGCATAATCCAAATACCTCTCTCCAGTTGCTTTCGATTGTTGCTAGGAACTGTAGGAGTACATGTACATTCCACTGTGACGTACTGGAAAGACTCTCAGCGTGCTGAGAAGGAATGAAGAGCAGATTATCTAGAATACTCAAGAGTCTTGTCAGGAATTTGGTGCACAGCATATCAGAAAGCTGTTTACCTTGATATACAGCAACCGAAGAGTCTTCAGAATTGATGTGCATCCAATAAAAAATCCACTCAATTTTTATGGAGTCTAGTGCAAGCTTTAGATACAACAGCTGAAACTCTCACTATGAGATTATTCTTAGCAACAAAGAAATCTTAGAGACAGATTCATAAACCTGGTATTTGTCTTGAGCCATTTTCTCCTAGGTAACCAGGATGTATCATAGAATGAGGTGGGGCATGTGTGTTAATTTATATTTTTATCATTTTTGATTGGGAGTGGAGATCAAGGCTCCACTACTAGAAAACATAACCATACGAAACATATACACTCTTGGAGAAAAAGAGAGAACAGGAGGAGACAAAAAGAGAAAGAGGAAAGGGGTGGCAGTAAAAGAGAGAAGAGAATGACAGAAAAAAGAGAGAAGGGAGGTGGTCCTGTCCACACAGCAAGTGCAGAGGTGGATTTAGAGGAGTGTGACTGGTTCGGTCACACTGGGCGCAGACCCTTGGGGGCGTCACAACTATTATGTAGAATGGAAGGCGAAGGGCGGAGGGGTGTGTGCCAAATTTTGGTGTTGCACAGGGCACTGCTGAAATTTGAAATCCCAGGGTCCACCAGTGGCATGTGTGACAGCCCCTCTCCTCCTATAAGTTGTACTCATTCTGGAAACGAAGAGTGAATCTTGCTGCCAAAGCACAATCATGTTGTAGGAGCTAAGATCCTTTACTTCAGCTGTTGGGTTGGGGCCCACTACTGGCCTTGGATCTCAAAAGCAGCATTACCAACATACAGAAGAAGAAGAAGAAGAAGAAGAAGAAGAAGAAGAAGAAGAAGAAGAAGAAGAAGAAGTCCCCATGTGCATATTTGGGTTTAAAATGTCTCAACATTAGCACCAATATTAAAACATGTTGAGACATTTTAAACCCAAATATGCACATGGGGACTTCTTCTTCTTCTTCTTCTTCTTCTTCTTCTTCTTCTTCTTCTTCTGCTGCTGCTGCTGCTGCTGCTGCTGCTGCATGTTGGTAATGCTGCTTTTGAGATCCAAGGCCAGTAGTGGGCCCCAACCCAACAGCTGAAGTAAAGGATCTTAGCTCCTACAACATGATTGTGCTTTGGCAGCAAGATTTGCCAAAGATTTGCATTTGATTTGGTATAGCTTACAAATTAATGATATTACATAAACAATTGTGATAATATCCATATTTGTGTCAGGGGCTGCTGTTATAAGGAATAAACGTGAGGATTTAACAATATTGGTTTCATAGCTCATCTTGTATTGGAACAATCACATACCGGTATATATATTTTCATAGCCATGTCAAATTTTCTGAAACATAATTTAAAGAAGACAAAGATGCTTTAATGCTTATAGTAATAGAAAAGTTCTTGCTATCTGTAATTGTTGAACTGTTTCTTTAAATCTAAAGGTTCATCATTGTTTCACCCAATCTGTATACCTTTAAGGGGCCAGAGCAAGGGCCAGAGCAAACTAATGAGATCCAGCTTCACAGCTGTGAAGCATAGCAGGTGCTGCTGAGTTGCATTGATTAGGCCGTGCAGTATATAAGGAGCAGCACCTAGTTCTGCCATTTATCCTGGTGGATGGGTTGGTGGTTGGGTCTGGTTTGTTTGTAGATGTATTTAGTGTTTATGGAGTTTTTGTTTTTCTTATTAAAACCTTGTTTAAGTTATTTTTGAGTCCCTTCTTTTTAATGCAAGCTCTCCCCAGCAAGCTCTCTGCGCTACTATACTGCGGAAAAGCCAACAGTAATACCCAAAGAGGTGAACTGCCACATGTATATTTTAAAGTAGTTCCATGGAAGGTTCATTAAATTTTTGTTTGTTTAACTTTTTGCTTTTTTAAATTAAAACATTTGAGCAGCTTGCAGCTTTGTAGCCTGTTCTTACTTTACGGGGCAAAATATCAAGAAATTGATGGCAAATCTGAAACTGGGCACTTTTCAAATATTGTGCACTTGAAAACAGTGGATTCATCTTTTCATGTGTATTCTAATTAATAAGGGATTAGACTCAGGATGATGTGCAAAGAATAGCCAAGCTATGGTTTAACCCACTTCTATTCCTAAAACTGCCACAGAGCCTCTTTTCTTTTGTTGTTCTCCCCTCCCCTTGCAAATCTGTATCTTTGTATCCCAGAATATCCATTTGCTGTTTCCAGTTCTTGCCCCCCTCTTGTATGTGAACCAACATCGCTTGGTCACTCTTGATTCTCATATGTGTTGTGCAGGAAAACTAATATATTTCAGTCAAATTCTTGTCGATTTACCAGCACACTTATAAGCCCTCTTGAATTTAATGTGAAGCCTTCTGGAACACAAAAGACAGGGGAAATTCAGCCCATTTGTGGTTCTAGCAAGAAACTATTGCCCAGCTTGACTCTGGCTCTGATTGTCCTTTAAAGCTGGCTCAGACATTTTAACCAAAATAAAAGGAGCCAAGTATGTAACTTTGGATTCTTTAGTCAAAGCAGTGGTGTGCCCACATAAGGGTTCTCAAGAAAGCAATGGAGACTAGATCAGAACTTTCCCAGAAAAAGTAGTTTTTGTATTGAAAAAGTATAACAGATCTTCTGGTTTTGAAGTATGTCGGTCCAGATGCCTTTACCTGAGCTCTTGTTAGATGAATATATTTATGCAATGATAAACGCTTGTCAGATTTCTAATGTGACTACCTAACCCCCTCTTGGAGTGGGGGGGGGGGGTCAAAGAGCAGATGCCTCAAAAGTTCTGAAGAATCATTTTGTCATCACACCAATGGAAGAAAAAGCACCCCCAGGGGGGTTTGAGGAGACATCCAAAACAAGAAATATGTCAACAGCTCAACACTGCATAAGCGTCCTTTAACAAGGGTTCAAGGTCTGCACCATTAAATTCTCTTAATTATTATAAATAGAACTGAAAAAGAAAAAAAGATAATTTGGATTCTCTATCTGGCAATTAAATAGCATACTGGTAACCAAACAGCACTGCAGATGGTGTAGAAAACTTTTAAGGCTACAGGCTGGAATTTCTCTCAAGAGACTGAAAGATTTATTACCTTAGAATGATAAAAAACAAATAATGACTCTTTGCTGCCTATAATTTATAACTTACGTTTTTTACAAGTCTCCGTCTCCTTGTGTTGGATTTTTAGCTGTGTCATAAGTGCTGAACGGGTGGGAAAAATCAATATGATTCAGAAAATCCCAGTGACTTACTTTGGAACTTTAAAAGAGAATATTCAAATCACTGTTAAGAGATTTTGAGATCTGAATTCCGAGAGACAACCAGAGAGATAAACAGGAGAAGGAGTGGAAATTCTGGAAGATAAAGTGATTGAACACATTGAATCTGCCCGCCCCCCGAATCAGGGGCATACCGATGGGGGGGCGGGGGGAGCCGCCCCAGGTGCCATCCTGAAGGGGGGGTGACATTTCGGCACCCCCCGCCCGTGACCCCAAAGCCCGAGAGTTGCGAGTGGCAAAGCACTGTCTCGCTGTAAGCGGCTCCCGCTTTGCCGCTTTCCAGTGAGCTGGGGAGGGAGAAGGACGGGGTAGTCCCCAACAGTCAGCCTTGACTGGCTGGTCCCCGACCGGGCACTCCAGCCGAGTTCCTGGCTTGCGGCAAAGCGGCTCCCCTGTCTCTCCGAGCCTCCAAAGCCCAGCAATATGCAAACACACAGTGGAGCAAAGCTTCCCAGGCCCCTTCCCAAAATAACACATTTGGCTCGGATTGGCGCCTCAGGGCTTCTCCCCCACCCCCAAGTAGCCCATTCTCTTACATTCCCTACTGTTGCTTTAAATTGCAGCTGACTTCATGTCAGCATCCCCAGGTCCTTACTCCACCTCTCTTTCTCCTACTGTTTTGAGCCTTTCCCTCCTTCAAATTCATGGAGCGCTAAGGAGGCTTTTCTCCAAGTGTTTTGTTCTTTTCCTCCCTCGCTGTTTGTGGAGGGGGGGGGCGCCTTTCTTCTGTCTTTCTTTGTGTTTGAACTAGCAGACGAGCAGACAAGGAGCTTTTCATGGGCAGTATCACTTGCATTGTAAGCCCTGCAAAAGTTCCTCTGCCGCTGCTCAACAGGGAGCTGCTGCAGCCATCCACAATTCCCTGGACGCCCATTGGGTCGCTTGTGCGGGTGATGTGCCACGCCCCCCAATCCGGGTGCCGAAGCCCCTAGCTCCGCCACTGCCCTGAATTGCAAAAAAATGAAGAAATAGCAGTGATGAAGAAACTTGTGATAAACATGGAAAACTATATAATGCTGGTGATAATTCAGTATTTGCTTTCATATGCTTAATGTTGCTTTGATGGGTTGTCTAATGAGAGCGGTGAAGATGTGCAAACAGAAAAGCCACTCATCTGGTGGAGTTTGAGTTGTGGAAGGATTGAAAGAGGATGGAAAAGAGACTATGTGGATGGAATATAAGGTTATACAGGCAAATAACAACGGACTAATATGTTGCTGAGATTTGATGTAACCCCTAAAGAAAAACACATCACAAGGAGCCAGAGAAATACTACCTTAAGACATGAGAAGTAAAAAATTTAAAAAGAGGTTTGATGACCTCTTGAGTAGCAAAGTTTGATGGTTGGAGGCCTGGGGAAATACAATCATGCAGAATGAAGAAACAACACAATAACTATATTATTTATAGCTAGAATTACTCTGTGTGATATTTGATTTTTGGAGACTCTCTAGAGGTCTTAACTAGATGTATGTCTCAGGGTTTCCATACATCCTGAATTTCCCAGACATATCCAGTATTCAGCTCTCATGAACACTGCCCAGGCAAAAATCAGTGAAATGGCCAGGAGAATCCAAACATATGGCAGCCCATGCTGGTAGTGTAGATTTCGGTGAATTTCATTTAAAAGCACTACAACTGTGGGCAAAAGAAAAAGAAAAAGTTCAACTACATTTGTGTCCGGATTTTCACTTTTTCAAATCTGTCTTAACATCTAAAAAACTCTATTTGTGATAAATGAAGATCATAGAATCATAGAATCATAGAGTTGGAAGAGACCACAAGGGCCATCGAGTCCAACCCCCTGCCAAGCAGGAAACACCATCAGAGCACTCCTGACATATGGTTGTCAAGCCTCTGCTTAAAGACCTCCAAAGAAGGAGACTCCACCACACTACTTGGCAGCAAATTCCACTGTCAAACAGCTCTTACTGTCAGGAAGTTCTTCCTAATGTTTAGGTGGAATCTTCTTTCTTGTAGTTTGGATCCATTGCTCCGTGTCCGCTTCTCTGGAGCAGCAGAAAACAACCTTTCTCCCTCCTCTATGTGACATCCTTTTATATATTTGAACATGGCTATCATATCACCCCTTAACCTCCTCTTCTCCAGGCTAAACATGCTCAGCTCCGTACAGGGATACGTACAGGGATCTCACAGAGAGAAGAGGAAGGGGCTGTATGAGAGGCAGGTCAGAGCAGTGGTGCAGAGAGGGGGTGCGGGGGGTGCTGTCCGCCCTGGGTGTCATTACTGAGGGGGGTGACAAAATGGCAGCTCCCAGGCTGCTTCCTGGCAGGGGGTGGGGAGCTGTGCTGCTTTGCAGCCGGCCTTCCTCCCTTCCTCCTTTGTTTGGACAGCTTGGGGGAGGCTTGGGAGGTTCCCCCCCCCCCAAGCGGCCAGGGAGCGCAGGACAATGGTGCGTTGCCTGCCTGTGACTCCCAAGCCTCCCCTGAGCTGTCAAAACACCAGGAAGAGCTTTCTGGCAGGCAGAGCTGTTTGACAGTGGACAGAACTCCCTCGGGAGGAGGTGGCCTCTCCTTCCTTGGAGGTCTTAAACAGAGGCTGGATGGCCATCGGTCAGGGATGGTCTAGTTGAAATTCCTGCATTGCCCCAGGGGTTTGGCTAGATGACCCTCAGGGGTCCCTTCCAACTCTACAATTCTCTGGCGCAGGCTTGTGCAGAGTTTTAGGTACAAGTTGGATGCAAGGGGTGCATAGGATTGCAGCCCATCTTATGCACTGTCGGCTCGGGAATAAGTCCCACTGATCATGATGAGACTAGATTGCTGCTGTGCAATCCTGCTTTTTAAATAAATGTTTTCCTTTTCAGATAATATTTCAGTGAAATATACTCAAAGTCGCAAAGTGATTTCATGCTCTTTATTCAGCTCATAGTGGTGAGGAGGAATGAATGTCCCCTCAAAGTCCCCTTTATATACATTATTTACACAATGGGCTGCACATGATTGGCTAATTCTGGAATTCTACTGTAAGCCAATCAGGTTGTGGATTCACTTATATCTGGAGCACGATTGGGTGGTTCCTGCCAACCAATCATACTGCTGCATTGTTCTAAGACCAATCAGACTGCTGCAATTTGGATCCTATTGTTCTAGGACCAATCAGACTGCTGCAGTTTGGATCCTATTCAACTCAGTACATAACACCCCTCCCCTCTAAGTTCCAGTCCTGCCCGGGAGGTCGCATTCATAGTCCTCGAGGTACGCCGGTGGCCTACGTGTGCGTTGCGGCCTGTGGTGTTCCCTGTAGAGCAATGGGGGGGCCCGTATACTGTATACTGTCCCAATTTCCCATCGAAAACCCCTGAAAATTCCTTGCATATGGCGTCCACGTCCACTTGTAAGGTAGTGTGGTTTACCCCGGTGATGGCTAGCCCCAGTGGTCCAAACTATGCCAATCCCAGTAAGCTAATGTAGGGGCCCTTGACCACAAGCAAGTCCAGTTGCCACGTCTGCCCTCGGTATTGCACCCTGAAGGTCCCCACCCCCATTGTGGGGACCTTACGTTTCTGGAAGTCCCAGAGGGTGAATGGGGCCGGCCTGAGTTTGGGACCCCCAGTAGGACACAGTTTCCTTAAAGTTCTTGCCGAGATTATGGATAGAGTTGAACCCGTGTCAAGCTCCATGCGGCATGGGGCCCCCTCTATCTGTACCTCTACATAAATTTTCTCTACGTTGGGGTGGGGCAACTGGTATACCTGGAAGTCCGTGAGCTCCTTCGAGTTGCCTTGGTGCGTTGGGCCCCGGGACCTGGGGCTCTTGGATTGGTCATCTGATGCCTGGCGTCGGGTGGGCCGAGCTCGACACACCCGGGCGATGTGTCCCGATTTTCTGCACTGCCTGCACTCTGCGTTGCGGAAACGGCAGGTCCTCCTCTCATGACTTTCCCCGCAGCTTGTGCAGTTCCCTCCTTCTCGTCGAGGCAGCTGTGGTGTGTGGGCTGCTTGAGTGCGCTGCTGTACTCTGTGCACCTCCTCCCTGTCAGATCCTGAGTTGTCGGTGAGGTCTTCGTGGTGGACCCCTCGGTTGGGGTGGCAGGCTCGGCCGTGCCTCTTGCGTTGACCTCTTGGCAGCTTCCGTTGCCAGGGCCTCCTCCAGAGCGACCTGGAATGTTAGGTCCTTCTTAGCGTAGAGGTGTCGTTGCAGCTTCTCATCCTCCAGGCCACCGACGAGGCGGTCCCGAAGCATGTTCTCCAGCTCTGAGAAGTTGCAGAACCGGGCGGCTTGGCGGAGAGAGGTCACAAACCCAATTATGGTTTCCCCAGGGGCTTGCCGCTTTGCAAAGAAGGCATTTCGACGAGCCACCACTGAGGGCTGCAGCGAAAAGTGCCCCTTCAGCTGTTCCATTATTGTTTTGTATGGAACAGTAGCGACGTCTTCAGGTGCAAGGAGAGCCCGGGCGATTTCAAATGTCTCCTCTCCGCAGACGCTGAAGAATATCGCTCTCTTCTTGGCGTCTTCTTTGTCGGTGACCCCTTTGGCTTCTAGGAGGAAGGTGAAACGGGAGGCGTACTGTCAGAGCTGGCTCCTGGTCCCAGCTCACAGAGGACCAACGCTAGCCGGTAGTCATGTACAAAAGTCTTTATTGAAGTACAGTTTCCATTATCACGCCACAGCGCCCCAGCTCCACGTCTAGGGTTTAGACCGGCGAAGCTCCATCTGAATCTCCGCCCCCTGTACACCAGTTTAAGACTCTAGCCTTACTCCACCTCTTCCGTCTCTCCTTTCTCCTCTGGGTCCTGCTACCCCCCGGGGTTCCTTCCTTCCTGGACTCTTCCGACGCAGACGTTGACCCCCCTGACTCCTCCCTCTCTCTTCGGCGGGCTTTAGGACCTGGCTCCCTATCCGGGCTGCCAACTGTGCCGCCCTCCTGTACATTTGAACTTGGCGCGCGCAGCCTTCAACCTTCCTCTTGACCGTTTCCTCGCTCCCCGACGGAGGCGTGGTCAATCCTCCCTCATGTTCTCCCGCTGGCAGCGCGCCGCCTGATCCTGATGCCTGGGACTCCTCCCCCCTACTGCACTCTGGTGTGGACGCTGGTCCGGATTTCCAACTGCTGCTCTCTGAGTCCCCTCTGGCCCCTTCTTCCTGGGGTGTCCCCCTGGGCACCCCCCTTCCCCTGACAATGGGAGCCCCTTTCTGTGAATCATCCGATTCACTGGAAAGACTCAGAGACCTCGGACCGCTGTCATCGCTGACATTTCCTTCGGACTCCTCCCCCTCGCTCTCCATTTCCTCCCTTCCCTGTGCCTCTGCTCCTGAACCCCTGACATCCATCCCCCCCTCGAAGCCCCCCCTTCCCCCCTCCCCTCCTTCAGGTGTGGGTGCTGGGTGCTCCGTCGTTGTGGGGGTGAATGGCGGATACAGTTCGTCCCCCTTGGCGTGCCTCCAGCCGGATAGGTCCGGCTCGTCCTCCATGCTCTCGTCGACCTCGATTTCCTCTGCTTCCATCTCTGTGCCGCCGTGCTCGAACCCGAGGTCCTCCCCCAACACGTCCATGTCCGTCTCTCCCCCGGTCACCTCTGGTGCTGTTGCCTTCCAAGGACCCCCCAGCAACTTCCTGCTCCACTGCTCCTCTGGTCGATCGTCCCACCAATAAGAGCGGTCTGAGGCAGCCCCCGAGGGCGATCCCTCCGGGGAACGTGTTTCTAATGCCGGTTCTTCGTCCGAGGTGAACCCCTGGAACGTGCTGGCTGAAAGTGTGGGTGTGAAAAGCCAGTCGTTGAAATACGCGGCTGGCATGGGCCTGTGTGGGAACAAGGCGTGAAACTCTTCCTTGAGAAGAGGCTCGTCCAAGGCATAGTCCGGCACCCAACGGTTGGCGCTGGCCGGGGTACCTTCGCTGGCGAGAAAATATTCTACTCCCTCTTCCCCCCATCTCGAGTCTAAAATCTCTGTGACCTCGTTGATGGGTTCCCCTCTTGGCGACCCCCTCCTTGTGGGCTGCTCCCTGAGCGGGTCTGGTGCCGTGCCCGGCTCCTGAAACCTGTGAGGTGCTTTGTAGGGCGTGAGTACTGATCTATGGAACACTGGGTGCATTCTGGATCCCTCCGGAAGTGTCAACCGGAAGGCCACTGGGTTGATCTGTGCCTCGACTTTGTAAGGTCCTAGCTGCTTATGTCCGAGCTTCTTCTTCGCTAACGATCTGGTCGGCACTGCCTGGGCTGCCAACCAAACCCAGTCTCCCACCTGTATGTCTTCCCCAACCCTTCTGTGCTTGTCAGCCTGCAGTTTGTATGCGTGCTTTGCTAGTTCTAACTGCCTTCGAAGCTGTTCGTGAACCTCCTGCAACTCTGACGCTAAGGCTTCTGCTGCCTGTGGCTCCCCCTCCCCCAGTCTCTCTAATCCCGGGAAGGTTCTGGGATGCCTCCCGTTGTTGGCGAAGAACGGTGTCACCCCCGTGGACACGTGCTTCGTGTTGTTGTAGGCGAACTCAGCGAGCGGCAGGTAGTCCACCCATGTTGCCGGCTGCTGATTTGCGTAGCATCTCAGGTACTGCTGCATGATGGCGTTGACTCGCTCCGCTTGTCCGTTGGTCTGCGGGTGTCTTGCCGACGCTAGGTTGATCTTGACGTTCAGGAAACCCATCAGCTTCTGCCAGAAGTTCGAGATGAACTGTCGCCCACGGTCGGACAAGATAGACCGTGGCAGACCGTGAACCCTGAACACGTGGTCTATGAACAGTTTGGCTGTCTGTTCCGCCGTGGCCACCTTCACGCACGGAATGAAGTGGGCCGTTTTGGTGAACATGTCCACCACCACTAGCACAGCCGTCTTGCCTCTCGAGCTGGGTAAATCCGTGACAAAGTCCAGGGCCACCCTCTCCCACGGTTCGCTCGGTGTCTGCAGCGGTTCGAGCAGTCCCGCCGGTGGTTTGTGCACTGACTTGGCCCTTTGGCAGGTGTCGCACCTCGAGACGTAATCCGCGACTTCCCCCCGCATCTTGGGCCACCAAAAATCTCTGGCTACTAATTCTGCCGTCTTCTCTTTGCCAAAGTGTCCGGCGGTGGGTGCGTCGTGCAACTGCTGCAGTACTTTCGCGCGGAGGTCGTCTCCCGGTACGTAGAGGGCCCCTCTGCGGATGAGCAATCCGTCGCGTATCTGGAACTCATCGTCCGTCGCCGTGCCCTTGTGCACCTCCTCCATCTTGGCTTGTGCGAAGGGGTCTTCCTGCAGCGCTCGACGGACAGCATCCAGGTCCACGGTTGCTGAAGCGCACGCCCACGCTTTCGGTGCGAAAATGTGCTTGGCCGCTGCTGGTATTGCCCCTTCGAGGTATTGCGGCTTTCTGGACAGTGCATCCGCCATGATGTTGTTGTCGCCTGGGATGTACTCTATCCTGAAGTCGAAATCCGCAAAGAACTCCGCCCACCGTATGTGCCTCTGGTTCAGGAACCTTGCTGTGCGCCAGTACTCCAGGTTCTTATGATCCGTGCGGACCTGCACTGTGTGCTTGGCTCCGATGAGGAAGTGCCGCCACGCCTTGAATGCTGCATGAATGGCCAGCAACTCCCTGTCCCAGATGGTGTAGTTCTGCTCTGACTTGCTGAGCTTCCTGGAGTAGAAGGCACACGGTCTCCAGTCCCCGTGCGGGTCCTGCTGCAACAGTACTGCTCCCACGGCTCTGTCTGAGGCGTCCGTTTCAACTCTCATCGGTCTGTTGGGATTCACATGCAGTAGCTGCTCTTCGGACGAGAAGAGACGCTTGAGTTTCTGAAAGGACTGCTCCGCTTGCTCCGTCCAGATGAACTTCTTCTTCTTGGAGCTGAGCGTGTCGGTAATGGCCGCTGTCTGCATTGCGAACCCCTTGATGAACTTGCGGTAAAAGTTGGCGAAACCGACAAACCGCTGGACCTCCTTCCGATTGCGCGGGCTCTTCCAGTCCAACACTGCGCGAACCTTGGCGCTGTCCATGGCGAGCCCCTTGTCCGACAACTTGTAGCCCAGGAAATCTACCTCCTTCACGTCGAACTGGCACTTCTCCAGCTTGGCGTACAACCTATGCTCCTGCAGTCTCTGCAGAACTTCCTTGACGTCTCCCTCGTGGGTCTCCTCTGATTCGGAGAATATCAGGATGTCGTCCAGGAAGCAGACGCATTTCTTGTAGAGGAGACCCGCCAGTACGTGATGCATGAAGGCTTGAAAACAGTGAGAGCCATTTTGTAATCCAAAGGGCATAACTCTGTATTCATAGGTGCCCAGGGGCGTGAACATGGCAGTCTTCCACTCGTCTCCCTCCCGTATGCGAATCAGGTTGTACGCCCCTCGCAGATCCAACTTAGTGAAAATGCGTCCTTTCCTCACCGTTGCGAGCAGGTCGTTTATTTTGGGCATGGGAAAGGCCGTGGGCTTGGTTTTGGAATTTAAAATTCTGAAGTCTACCACAAGTCTTTTTTGGGGCGTGTTCTTCTTCTTCACAAAGAATACAGGACTGCCCCCCACTGCCTTCGACTGCCGGATGAAACCGCGCTTCAAGTTGAGGTCTATGAACTCCCTGAGTTCCTGCATCTCGTCTTCAGACATGGAATACAGTTTCCCGGTTGGCAGCGTCGCCCCTGGCAGGAGGTCAATCTTGCAGTCATAGGGCCTGTGGGGAGGCAGCTTGTCCGCTTCTTTCTCGCAGAAAACCTCCAAAAACGCTGCATACTTGAGTGGCACTGCTTGCAGTGTGCCTAATTGTAGCTGCGGGTCATCCTCTTCCCCTTCCGGGCTAGGCAGAATGCAATGTTCCGCACAGTAGGAGGAGCCGAAGGTCAGTTGGCGCTGGTACCACGCCAATGCTGGGCTGTGCCTGTGCAGCCAACTCATGCCCAATACTACGGGCGTGTCCGACAGGTGGGTGACATTGAAGCTGATGACTTCTCGGTGATTCCCAATTTGCATGACCATCGGAGGCGTTTGCTGCACCACCTGCCCCCCCAGCAATTCCTTGCCATCCACCGTGACAACCTTCAGAGGCAGCGTGGCTGGCAGTAGTGCTATGTTGTGCTGTTGAATAAAATCCAGTCCTATGAAGTCTGCGTTACTACCAGAGTCAATGGTAATCGGCACTTCCATAGTGAGTCCATTGGGCAGTTGGAGCGATGCTGTAAGCTGCACCACTGGTTTGGGTGGGAGGGGGTCTGTGGGTTGCAAAATTTCTGGGGATTGCTTCACTGACTTGTCTGGCTGGACCCCAGTGCCTCTTCCTCCAGCCAGACTCCGTCGTTTCCCTGCTGTGGTTCTCTCTGCTGAGTTGCATCTGTGACTGTTGCAGAGGCTGCAGTGTGCTTATGGAGCCTCTGGGGACACTCTTTCGCCATGTGCTGAGCACTGTCGCAGATGTAGCACTTCCTGTTCCCTCTAGGAGGCTTCGCTTTGACTGCTCCCGGTGTTAGGGCTCTGGTAGCTGACTGAGCCCTGGCACCTCCAATCTCCATCGGTTCTTCTCCCCCTCCTTGCGAGGGTGTGGATTGCGCACGCGCTGCATCTTTGGGAAAGAGGGGAGGTGCTCTGGCTGGCGTTCGTCCCCAACGTCCTTCTTCTCTGTTCCAAGGACGTTCTTCCAGACGCACCCCAATCTCCAGCGCCCTCTGGACCACTTGCTGAGTGCTCTGTGGTCTCTCCCCCCTTGCAATCTCATCTTTCACATTTGCATTCAAGCCTTCCCAAAAAAGGTCTCTGACTGGAGCAGAATCTTTCTCCCATCCCAGCGCATGGACTAATCCAAAAAAGCGGGCATGGTACTGCCTCACACTGGCTCTGCCTTGTTTAAGCCCATGTATGTCTCTTCTGGCGATATCGATGTCTATCTTTGATAAAAAACACGAATCCATCGCTTTAATGAAAGCATTTCCATTTCGGAGCGCCGGATCATTATCTCTCCATAAATTCCTCAGCCACGTTTTGGCCTCCCCATGCAAATGGGACAAGATAAACCCCACTTTCTCTCGCTCATCTCTAAAGTCTTTTTCCAGCAGATCCAGTGCAAACAGCAGGTCTGCTCGGAAGTTAGGGTACTGCTGTAAACTCTCGTCGAAATGCGATACCAGGCTGCCTCCCCTTCTCCCCAGTCCAATGCCCTCTGATTTGGGTCCCGTTTGCCCCAGTGTAGAAAGCACTTCCAACCTGGCTCGGAGATCTCTGCAGGCGGTATCCATTTCCTCTTCCCGTTTCTTGGAGGCCAGTACCTCCGCGTTGAGTTGACTCACTGCATTTCGCAGTTCTGTTAGTTGCTGTTCTGTAGTCATCTTGTCTGATTTGTGTGAGCTCGCGAAGCACCCCTCCTCTGCCCTCGCTGCGTCGACTCACGTTGCGAGGTTCTTGGTGCAAACTTTTGGGGATGGAGCTTACTGTCAGAGCTGGCTCCTGGTCCCAGCTCACAGAGGACCAACGCTAGCCGGTAGTCATGTACAAAAGTCTTTATTGAAGTACAGTTTCCATTATCACGCCACAGCGCCCCAGCTCCACGTCTAGGGTTTAGACCGGCGAAGCTCCATCTGAATCTCCGCCCCCTGTACACCAGTTTAAGACTCTAGCCTTACTCCACCTCTTCCGTCTCTCCTTTCTCCTCTGGGTCCTGCTACCCCCCGGGGTTCCTTCCTTCCTGGACTCTTCCGACGCAGACGTTGACCCCCCTGACTCCTCCCTCTCTCTTCGGCGGGCTTTAGGACCTGGCTCCCTATCCGGGCTGCCAACTGTGCCGCCCTCCTGTACATTTGAACTTGGCGCGCGCGCGCGCAGCCTTCAACCTTCCTCTTGACCGTTTCCTCGCTCCCCGACGGAGGCGTGGTCAATCCTCCCTCATGTTCTCCCGCTGGCAGCACGCCGCCTGATCCCGATGCCTGGGACTCCTCCCCCCTACTGCACTCTGGTGTGGACGCTGGTCCGGATTTCCAACTGCTGCTCTCTGAGTCCCCTCTGGCCCCTTCTTCCTGGGGTGTCCCCCTGGGCACCCCCCTTCCCCTGACAATGGGAGCCCCTTTCTGTGAATCATCTGATTCACTGGAAAGACTCAGAGACCTCGGACCGCTGTCATCGCTGACATTTCCTTCGGACTCCTCCCCCTCGCTCTCCATTTCCTCCCTTCCCTGTGCCTCTGCTCCTGAACCCCTGACACGTACGCTTCCCAGTCTCCAGATGCTGGGTTGAATGGCAAGAAGCTGCTGTCGGTTTCCATCCTGAGTTCCTTGTGTCCCGGAGCTGAAGCCTAGATACACGGTGCGAGGCAGCGGCGCGGCAGGTGGCGGTGCTGCGGTGCTGTGTGTGGCAGTCAGCTCAGCGGGATCCCATCCTCGTCGCCAGTGAAATATACTCAGAGTCGCAAAGTGATTTCATGCTCTTTATTCAGCTCATAGTGGTGAGGAGGAATGAATGAATGTCCCCTCAAAGTATCTGCTTTATGTACATTATTTACACAATGGGCTGCACATGATTGGCTAATTCTGGAATTCTACTGTAAGCCAATCAGGTTGTGGATTCACTTATATCTGGAGCATGATTGGGTGGTTCCTGCCAACCAATCATACTGCTGCATTGTTCTAGGACCAATCAGACTGCTGCAATTTGGATCCTATTGTTCTAGGACCAATCAGACTGCTGCAGTTTGGATCCTATTCAACTCAGTACATAACAACAGAGCATGGTGAAATCACAATAAATAAAACCTCCCCGTCAGTAGTTTCAAGCACTACTACAGGTTCCGCATAACATCTATACTGCATTGCAATAAAGCCCATTGCAACAAAGCACGTGCCTTTCCTATACTCTTTTCAGGCACCTGCTAAAAGCATTCTTGTTTAAGCAAGCATACCCAGATGCTTTGGAAGTTGAAGTACAGTCGTACCTCAGGTTACATACGCTTCAGGTTACAGACTCCGCTAACCCAGAAATAGTGCTTCAGGTTAAGAAATTTGTTTCAGGATGAGAACAGAAATTCTGCTTCGGCGGCGCGGCGGCAGCGGGAGGCCCCATAAACCACTTTGCAGGTTGTTTTTTAAAATACATTTTATTTAAAAAATAAACAACAAATATAAATAACACAAGCCAAAACACAAGCCATCCTATAAATTTAAGTATCTGTCCACAGTCGCCTACTTGTTATCAGAGGCCCAGAATCCACATTCCTTTGTAAGAGAATATGAAATAAAGTCAAACCATTTTTTTGGGGGGGGGGGATTCAATGTGTGGGGGGGTGACAAGAAATTTTCCGCACTGGGTACCACCTGACCATGTTATGCCACTGGGTCAGAGTGGTTTTTCTCAGAGTGGGAGACTGGGGAAGTGGAAGCTCTCCCAGGTGGGAGGTGGGAGGATTCTACTCTCTGAATGTGTGAAGGTTAAGATAAAATGGAGACTGAGTGTTACATGGATATATTTATAATTTTGTGTTTTATGAGGATCACATGAGGATTATTATTAATGTATTTTACTTTCTTTTTTCTTTAGTATTTTTCTGTTTAGTTTTTTTTTAAATTCTCTTTAGTTTGCATTTTATGGCATATTAGGATAAAAACCTATAATAAAACTGTGTTGTTGTTTTTTAAAAAAGAGAAAGTATAACAGCCATTAAATGATTAACTAGTGAAGCCTTCCCAGGAAGAGGGAAAGAAAGAGAAGAAATGAGAAGACACAAAAAGACATTTAGAAAGAGAGAAAGTGAATTAATTTGCATCGCTGAACTTAACTGGCATGAACAGCGTTAAACTGATAAACACTTTGGTTAATTAAGCAGTAACATACAAATGTAGCTGTCTCACTGCAGAGAAGTTGATATAGTTTTGCCCCACTGTACTTAAATGCCTTTTGTGGATACCATTCTGTCAGTAAATGGCAAAAAAACCCCCAAAAAAACCAAAAAACAAAAAAAACCTCTCAGGCTTCCTGGATTTAGCTAAAGCCACATAAAAATTAATTCACTAAGATTCTAAGCAATAGAAAATACTTCAACAGAGATAGGCAAACCCAATTATTTTAAAATGGCACACAGGAAAAATGCACTACTTTCATGCACACATGGACTTCATCGGTAAACTATGACTTCTAGCATAGTAAAGTCCTACCTTCGATTAAAAGTAGTTGATGTGACCTTCTGGAATAATGAAAGCACCAGGCAATAGAACCCATGGATAAAATCTGGAGATGTCTTTGAACTATGTGTCTGCCTTCTGGTAACTAACAAAGTACAGCCCAAGGCATACTGGGAAATAAGTAATGCTTGAATAATATGTCTTACTGAAACTGTGTACTGAAATCTTCAGCAGTAGCCATTCGGGGGAAGGGGGAAGCATATATTAAATGAACACACAACGGGCAAGAGATCATTAACCTTCTTCTCCTCTTCGTAAATTTTTGCCTGTCAAGGAAACCTAGTACTGGATAATGAGATAAGGAACATATAAATGTAAGTTGAACAGTTAATGTGCATAACAACCAGCCATTATACACATTCAACAGACCTCATGGAAAATGTGCACATAATCCTTGCATGAAGAGGAAATTACATACACTTCCCCATCAATATACATAATTTCCAACAGGTCATTGTAAATATGCATATATCAGCTGAACTTAGTATATCATCTGGCTATTATCTATAATTCTATATTATCTATAATTCCCAACAGGCCTTGGGGAATGTGCACATACTGGGGAATGTGTTTACATTTAAATCGAGTACCAATGTATCTACACTGCTTGGAACTTCGGTCCCAAAGGTATATGTACTCAACTATACCTTTAAGGTCATCTGCGGAGGCCCCTCTTCATGTCTCTTCCTAATCTGAAGTTCAGAGAGTGTCCAAAAGAGAGAGGACCTTTTTGGTTCTGGTGTCCCCTTGGCTACAGAATACTCTGCCTAGGGAATCTCAACAGGCACTTGCAGGCCAAGACTTTCCCATTCTCCTCAGCCTTTTAAGATTCTATTTTCTTTTGTCTCTGCAGTATAGGTAGTGGTTTTCGCTCCTGTATATGACTATACTTCTTAAGCCCTTCTGCCTTTTTTATTGTGCTTGTCTTCTGAATGTTTTCATGTTAGTTGGATTTTTATGGTAACATGGTTTTCTTGTTCTGTATTTATTAACAGATAATTTATGTTATGAGGATCCTTACAAATACAATAAATAAGTAAGTAAGTGCCAATAAGAGTACCAACGCTGTGTTTTTAAACATGTTCAGCTGTCAGCACCAGGGCTGGGAATACAACAGACAGGATGCTCTTTGTCTTTTACCAGATGAAGGAAAGAGGTCATGCTCTGAATGTTCATATCGGACTTTCGCAAGTTGCATGAAGGATCAGGATTGCCTATCAAAAGGATGGAGATTGTATATCCCCTTTCTCTTCTGTTTTAAAAGGGCTCAGTTCAGGTCGTCCACTGGGCAATAGACAGTGTGCAGCACAAGTTGACAAATAAGGAAGGTTTATGTAAAGCTGTAACCAATTAGAACAATAGGTAGAACAAGGCAAATAATATGGTAATACAATTTGGTAACTGTAGGCTTATGATTTTCACTGCATCTAATGGCTCAAGAAGAATGACTGCAGTGCAGTTTCTAGAAATTCTGCAATTCAAGTCTTCCTGAGGATTTCTAACCCCCTCCCCCCAATCCTTCACTGAGAAAAGAATTTATTCTACCAGATAGTAAATGCAGAATATTATTGATGAGGAAATATCACAAATGGTAACAAGGTTCATTAACACTGTAACATCTGAGTGAACAATTGCAGTACTTTGCACAGACCTGCCATAAGCAATTACATCCCTGCATTACATTTTGAACTAGCGGACTGCACATGAAGACTCTGCCCAATGTGTAATGATGCCATATGCTTGAAATACATAATTCACCAATTAGATAAATGGACATTACATAGTCTAGTGGTTTCCTGGGATTCTGAGATTGCACAACTTTTCAAAAGCAATCTCATTCATCAATATGTAAAATCAGTGCTTTTTTTCTGGGGGACACATAGGGGGACACATACCCCTAAACATTTTGTGAATCTAAGTTTGGCCTCATTGAGGGACAGTATTTCAATATAAGTAGGAAAATGAGAGTGCCCCAAACATTTTTTTTTTTTTAAGAAAAAAGCACTGTGTGAAATAAATTATTTACCACTGCTTGGTCTCTAATTAGAATGCTCTGGGTGTTAATAAATTAATATTTATGAAAAGTACTTTGAAGACTTTGCAAATCCCTTTGTACTTTCATTCAGATCTCAGCCATTTTAAGTCCTGAGAAGGACTGTACTTTTTAAGCAGTTTCAACTTTTTGATATTGGAGTCTTTTAACAGCAGAACCAAACATATTATTTTAAAAGCAAAAGTTGGCTCAGAGGCTCTAGGCTGGCTCAGTTTGCTCAGTACTGTTATGCCCTGCGGTTTTGGGACTACAACTCCCATCATCCCTAGCTAACAGGACCAGTGGCCAGGGATGATGGGAACTGTGGTCCCAAAACAGCTGGAGGGCCAAGTTTGGCCATGCCTGCCCTAACAGAACCCTCATGGGAAGAAGGCTCAGAGCCAGGGGCTGGTGGTGGGATGGCAATGACAGGTCAGAGGGAGAAGACTGGGAGGAAGAGGTGTTGGAAACTGAAGGGGCAACAGGGTTTAGTGAACAGGAAGAGGCTTTGGCAGAGGGAAGTCCAGAAACAGAGGCAGAAGAGGAGTTTGGAAAGGAGGAAGGTCCAAATGGAGCAAACAGCACGCAGACCTGGTGGTGGGAGGAAAAAATCCTTAAATAAGAGACACGGGGGTATGATTAATGGACTTCTTCTTTTTTTTTTTTTTTAATGATATTTTTTATTTTTCCACAGTCAATAAACAAAAAATACAAATCAACAAATACATCAAAGAAAAAAGAAAAAAGAACAATACATACATTGTACAAAGACAAAAAATAAAAATAAAATATAAAGACACAATATTTGTTTTTAACTTTTTTCTATTTTTCAGCATTAACTTGGGTCTGCGACTTCCCCATACCTTCCCACTCTGTATTCTGGGTCTTATATTCTGACAGTAAACTCTTTCCCTCTGGCGTATCTTTGGTTCAACTTAGTCTTATTATCTTAACAATCATTACATTTCCCTATGTCTTAAAAATTTTTCTTTCTTTATCATTAAGTTTTTATACCAACATTCTTTTAAGCTCAATCTGATGTCCTCAAACGTTCTTAATTTTATGATACTTCTGTAAATAGTCTTTAAATTTCCTCCAGTCTTCCTTCACCGTCTCTTCTCCCTGGTCTCTGATTCTGCCAATCATTTCTGCAAGCTCCATGTAGTCGATAAGCTTCATTTGCCATTCTTCCAGCGTGGGTAGATCTTGTGTCTTCCAATATTGTGCAATAAGTATTCTTGCTGCTGTTGTAGCGTACATAAAAAGGTTCTGTCCTTCACCTGGACCTGTTGGTTCACCATACCCAGGAGAAAGGCTTCTGGGTTCTTTCTAAATGTGTATTTAAACACCTTTTTCAGTTCATTATAAATCATCTCCCAGAAGGCCTTGATCCTTGGGCACGTCCACCAAAGGTGAAAGAAGGTACCTTCAGATTCTTTACATTTCCAACATTTGTTATCAGGCATATGATACATTTTTGCTAGCTTGACTGGTGTCATGTACCATCTATAAATCATTTTCATTATATTTTCTCTTAAGGCATTACATGCCGTAAACTTTATTCCAGTGGTCCACAACCTTTCCCAGTCAGCAAACATTATGTTATGACCAACATCTTGTGCCCATTTAATCATAGCCGATTTCACTTCCTCATCTTGTGTATTCCATTTCAGCAGCAAGTTATACATTCTAGACAATATTTTTGTTTTGGGTTCTAACAATTCTGTTTCCAATTTTGATTTCTCCACCTGGAAGCCAATTTTTCTATCCATTTTAAATGCCTCCATTATTTGGTAATAATGAAGCCAATCTCGGACTTTGCTTTTTAATTTATCAAAACTCTGTAGTTTCAATTTGTCACCGTCCTGTTCTAAAATTTCCCAATACTTTGGCCAGTTGGCCTCCATATTGAGTCTCTTTACCGCTTTAGCTTCCATTGGAGACAACCACCTTGGAGTTTTGTTTTCCAAAAGATCTTTGTATCTATTCCACACATTAAACAATGCTTTTCTGACAATGTGAATTTTGAACATTCTGTGCACTTTAACCTTGTTGTACCATAAATACGCATGCCAGCCAAATGCATTGTTGAAACCTTCTAAGTCCAGTATGTCTGTATTTTCAAGAAGTAGCCATTCTTTCAACCAGCAGAAAGTTGCTGCTTCATAGTAAAGTTTTAAGTCCGGCAGGGCAAAGCCCCCTCTTTCTTTTACATCTGTTAATATTTTAAATTTTATTTGTGTCTTTTTGCCCTGCCAGACAAATCTGGATATGTCTTTTTGCCACTTCTTGAAACAGTCCATTTTATCAACAATCTGCAACGTCTGAAATAAGAATAACATTCTTGGCAGTACATTCATCTTAATCACAGCAATACGTCCTAGAAGTGAGAGTTTCAAATTTGACCATATATCTAAATCCTTTTTTATCTCCGTCCAACATTTCTCATAATTGTCTTTAAATAAATTCCCATTTTTTGCAGTCATAGTAATTCCCAAGTATTTTACTTTTTTAACCACTGTTAGACCTGTCTCATTCTGAAACCTTTCATTTTCAATTTCTGTCAGATTCTTTGTCAAAACCTTGGTTTTTGTTTTATTTAATTTAAAACCTGCCAATTGGCCAAATTCTTGAATCAGTTCTAAGACCTTTTTCCCACTGGATTCTGGCTCCTGCAACGTCAAAACCAAGTCATCTGCAAAGGCTCTTAATTTATATTGTTTAGCTCCGACCTGTATCCCTTTAACCAATTGGTCCTTTCTGATCATATTCAGCAACACCTCCAGGACTGATATAAAAAGCAAAGGGGAAATTGGGCAACCTTGTCGTGTTCCTTTTTCTATTCTGAACTCCTCTGTCAAAACATTGTTAACAATTAATTTAGCTTTTTGTTCAGAATAGATTGCCCCTATACCATTTTCAAACTCTTGGCCTACCCCCATACCCTGGAGATTCTTCTTCATAAAACTCCAAGAGATATTGTCAAAGGCTTTCTCCGCATCCACAAATATCAGTGCCGCTTTTGTATTTATATTTTCCTGTAAAAGTTCCAAAATGTCAATTATGTTTCTTACGTTCTCTGATAAATGCCTTCCTGGGAGAAAGCCTGCTTGATCTTTATGAATCTCCTCTATTAATACCTTCTTCAATCTTCTAGCCAGGATATCTGCAAATATTTTATAATCCACATTAAGCAATGATATAGGCCGGTAATTCTTAAGTTGATGTTTTTCAGAGTCTGTCTTTGGTATAAGAGTCACATAAGCTTCTTTCCATGATTCTGGAGCCTTTTCCCCCTGAAGTATTTCGCTACATGTTTCCTTTAAGGGTTGAGTTAACCAATCTTTCAATGATTTATAGTATCTTGCAGTCAACCCATCTGGTCCTGGAGATTTGCCTAATTGCATATTTTGAATGGCACTCGCAACCTCTTGTTCCGTTATCCTACTGCTCAATTTGAGTTTATTTTCTTGAGATATTTTTGGTAGCCCATTCACTTTCAAAAATTCTTCTATCTCTGTTTCCTTCTGTGGTTGTTGAGAGTAGAGCTTTTAAAAATATTTTTGGAAAGCACTCCTAATCTCAGTAGGATATTGTAACATTCTTCCTTCAACTTCCAAATTTGTAATAGTGTTCATTTTTTGCCTCTTCTTTATTTGCCATGCCAATAACTTTCCACACTTGTTTGCCGATTCAAATGTTCTTTGTCTCATCTGTCGAATTTTCCATTCAATCTCTTGGTTTATCATTTGCATATACTGTACCTGATGCAACTTTATTTCTCTTAGTATTTCTTGTGACTTTGGATTTGATCTCAATCTCTTTTCACCTTCCTTGATCTTATCTAAAACCTTTTCTCTTTTTTCCTGTTGCAATCTTTTCTTGAGTGCATTTTGTTGGATCAAAAAACCTCTCATAACCGCTTTACTTGCGTCCCATATGATTCTTTTCTCAACCGTGGTGTTCAGATTTATTTCAAAATAATCTTTCAGGGTTTTCTGGGCTTTCTTAACAAATTCCTTGTCTCTAAAAAGAGAGTCATTCATCCTCCATCTGAAGGATCCAGTTGGTTGTAAGTTCATTACCATCTTAACAGCATTATGGTCGGAGCAAGTCTTTGGGCAGATTTCCACTTTTTTTATCTTTGGTGCCAGTTCTCTAGTGGTCCAAATTTGGTCAATTCTAGTCCAAGTCTTTTGGGCTTCAGAAAAGAAGGTTCCCGCTCTTTCCAAGGGATGCTTCGTTCTCCAAATATCAATCAAATCTAGGTTATCAGTCATTTCAAAGAAAGTTTTCGGTAGTCTCCCATCTTTGGTGACTACCTGTCTTTGTGCCTTGTCCATATTCGTTGAAACTACTCCATTCATATCTCCCATTAAAATCACATTGTACTCCATATAGTCCAACAGTGCCTCATGCAATCTTTTAAAAAATTCAGATTTCCCTTCATTGGGCGCGTACACGCCCACCATCAAATATTTCTGTCCATGATATTGTATTTCAATAGCCAAATATCTTCCATGCTCATCTTTAAAGACAAATTTTGGTGACAGGCCTTCTTTTGCATAAATTACGACTCCTCTTTTTTTAACTTTATCCGATGAAATAAATTCTTGTCCCAACTTTTTATTAATTAGGATTTTTTCTGTGAAGCCTAGTCACATGTGTTTCTTGCAAACAAATCAAATCCAATTGCTCTCTTTTTAATATGTGAAAAATAGATCTCCTCCTTTGACCCGTGTTCAAACCATTACAATTCCAGCTCAAAAGTTGCAGAGACATGTTGTATTGTTGTTATTCTGTTCCTCCAGCTGCTTCTGATAACTTGTCCTCTTCCGCACCCGGTGGTGTCTTTCCCTCTAAGTTCAAATTCAATATTGCCTCTGCTGTCTTTTTTCTTCTTTCTTCTAGTAAATCTACCGTTCCTTTCTGTAAGTCTTCCCCGCTGTTTCTATCTTCCACTGATTTTATTTTTATCTTCCGTCCTTTAAAATTGAAAGAAATTCCTTCTGGAAACTCCCACCTGAAGATGATACTATTTCTCCTCAACAAGGTGACCAAATCTTTATATCTAGCTCTAAGGTCAAGAAGATGTTTGGGGATGTCCTTGAAAATTTCAGCTCTCGATTGAGAGATTTCCAAAGGTTTTTGAAAGAGTAACCCCAAGATCTTGTCCCTTTCCTCTTTAGATCTTAGTGCGATCAAACAGTCTCTAATTTTGATCTTTTTGCTTGCTCTTCCCAATCGAAAGGCACTCAGTATTTTAAATTCTTCTTTTTCCGAATCCAGTCCCCAAAATTTCTCAAATTCTTGTGTCAGGTAGTCCCGTAGGCTCTCTTTCTCAATTTCTGGCAGGCCTCTGATCTTCAAATTTGCCTCCCGATATTTTAATTCAATTAGGGAGAACTTTGCTTTGTAATCCTCAAGCTGTCTGTTCATAGGTGGTAGTTTCTCCTCTGTAGCAGCTGCAGCCTGTCTGGCTTCCTCTGCAATCTTTCGTGTTTTAGCAGAATCGTCCAATAATTTTTTAATTGAATCTGTATTTTGCCGTATGCTAATTGTATTTTGGTCTATTTTAGAGGATGCTTCTGCAATCCCCTTATTCGTTTCTGCCACTTGTTTTTTTGTTTCTGCCACCTCTCTTTTCGTTTCTGCCACTTCCACTGTAAGTTTGTCAATGGCTCCTTGCAGCCTTGCAAAACCAGAACTTATCAGTTCATCTGTATTAGACATTCCTTTCCCTTTCTGTTGTGAGGTAGTACCTCCTGTAGGGTCTAAAGATCCTCTTCTTCCTGGTAGAAAGGATTTGCCTGATCTTGTCGTTTTTTCCTGATAAAATCCTTCTTTCTCAGCCATAAGATAAACTTTCCCACGATCAGGCTGCAGCTGGGCTTGTGACGTTGTCAGACAGTCAGTTAAGAGGTTACAATGAAACGTTACAGTGGAAAGTTACCAAGAAATTTTGTAACAATGTCCATGCCCACTAGGGGGACTCTAGGATCCCGAAGTTAGAAGAAATAAAATGTCCTTTGGTTTACTATCAAGGCAATCTTGTATACATATTTTAAAGTTCCAGTCCTTTTTGTAGCAATTTTATAGCAGTTTCAGCTCTTATAAATGTTTCTCTTTTACAAGCGCCGTCCACGATCCCCTTTCTGAGGCTTGTACTTTCAATTTTGACAGCTCAGGACCTAAGGGTCTGAGCGGTGCTTCTTTTACTGCAGCCTCTTACACCCGGAGGTTTAAACTTTTTCGAATCTCCCCCCCCCTTTCTCAATCCTTGGGGGGGGGTTACAGTCCTTTCTATGGCCTCAGAGTAGTTTTTGCCGTCTCTTATTTTAAAATATTAGTAACACAGTCTTTACTTTTTGCTATTTACAGAGCGGAAGGCTGACTTCCTGTTTAAACCTTTCCGCTTCAGATCAGATCTTTCTTAGCGAAATTTAAAGTCCCGATTCTCTTCCAATCCAATTTTTCCAAATTAAAGTCCTTCAAATTTACTGCAGTTTACTCACGATTATTCTGTTTTGTAATCCGAATTGTAACAAGAAGAGGTCGAGCGCTCTCCGGTCCGGCAATGCGACGTCGCTCTGAGAAGGTAGCGATAGCCTCACAGCACCGCGCTGGCCCCCCCCTCCGATCTCCGGGGCTATTTTTTCATCCCGGAGACGATCTGGAGCTGCGCTTTTGGTGCCCGCTGAGTCCCACGGCCGTAGGCTTCCCCTGCCTACGGTTTCAGGGGGTTCCCGCATCGTCGAAGCGGTAAAACCCCGTCCTTCTCCGAGCTCTTCCTCTGAGGATCAGAGGAAAGCAGCCATTACCGCTGGCGCTCAGACCCGGAAGTATGATTAATGGACTTCAATGTCTGTACACTAATGCGCAAAGCATGGGAAATAAACAAGATGAGCTTGAGCTCTTGGTACAGCAAATTAAATATGACATAATAGGCATCACTGAAACCTGGTGGGATAAGTCCCACGATTGGAATGTAAGAATGGAGGGATACAATCTATTTCAGAGAAACAGACCAGACAAGAAAGGAGGAGGAGTGGCATTATATGTCAGGGATGTGTATACCTGTGAAGAGATCCAAGATTTAGAACCTCAAAGCCAAAGTGAGAGCATTTGGGTCAAAATTAAGGGAGAGAAGAATAACAGTGACCTCATTGTGGGAGTTTACTATAGATCCCCAAGCCAAACGGAGGACATAGATGATGCCTTCCTGGAACAGATGGCCAAGCATGCAAAAGGAAGGGAGATAGTAGTAATGGGGGACTTCAATTACCCGGATATTTGTTGGATGTCAAACTCAGCCAAGAGCATAAGGTCAAAGAGATTCCTCACTGGCCTTGCAGACAACTTTATTGTCCAGAAAGTGGGAGAAGCAACAAGAGGAACAGCCATTTTAGATCTGGTCCTAACCAATGTCGATGACCTAGTTAGTGGGGTAGAAGTGGAAGGATCATTAGGCGCGAGTGATCATGCTCTTCTGAAGTTTACCATACAGCGGAAAGGAGCAGCCAAGCATACTAGGACTCAATTTCTTGACTTTAAGAAAGCCGACTTCATAAAACTTAGGGAAGTGCTGGGTGAGATCCCATGGACAGTAATACTAAAAGGAAAGGGAGTTCATGATGGCTGGGAGTTTGTTAAGAGGGAGATAGTAAAAGCACAACTTCAGGCAATACCAGTGAGACGGAAACATGGAAGGTGCCTAAAGAAGCCAGGGTGACTATCTAAAGAACTTCTAACTGAGTTAAGATTTAAAAAGGATGTGTACAAAAAATGGAAAAGGGGGGAAACCACCAAAGAGGAATTCAAACAAATAGCCAGCACATGTAGACACACAGTCAGAAAAGCTAAGGCACAGAATGAACTCAGGCTTGCTAGAGAGGTTAAAAGCAACAAAAAAGGCTTTTATGGGTATGTTCGTAGCAAAAGGAAGAACAAAGAAACAGTGGGGTCACTCAGAGGAGAAGATGGTAAAATGCAAACAGGGGACACAGAAAGGGCTGAACTCCTCAATGCCTTCTTTGCCTCAGTCTTCTCCGATAAAGAAAACAATGCCTGACCGGAAGAATTTGGAGCAAATGATTCAGCAGAGGAAACACAGTCCAGAATAACTAAGGAGATAGTACAAGAATACTTGGCTAGTTTAGATGTATTCAAGTCTCCAGGGCCAGATGAACTGCATCCAAGAGTATTAAAAGAACTGGCAGATGTGATCTCAGAACCACTGGCAGTCATCTTTGAGAATTCCTGAAGAACAGGCGAAGTCCCGGCAGACTGGAGGAGGGCAAATGTTGTCCCTATTTTCAAAAAGGGGAAAAGAGAGGACCCAAATAATTACCGCCCAGTCAGTCTGACATCAGTACCAGGGAAGATTCTGGAGCAGATCATTAAGCAAACAGTCTGTGAGCACCTAGAAGGGAATGCTGTGATCACCAATAGTCAGCATGGATTTCTGAAAAATAAGTCAGGTCAGACTAACCTGATCTCGTTTTATGACAGAATTACAAGCCTGGTAGATGAAGGGAATGCAGTGGATGTAGCCTACCTTGATTTCAGCAAGGCATTTGACAAGGTGCCCCATGATATTCTTGTAAAGAAGCTGGTAAAATGCGGTCTTGACTATGCTACCACTCAGTGGATTTGTAACTGGCTGACTGACCGGACCCAAAGGGTGCTCATCAATGGTTCCTCTTCATCCTGGAGAAGAGTGACTAGTGGGGTGCCACAGGGTTCTGTCTTGGGCCCGGTCTTATTCAACATCTTTATCAACGACTTGGATGATGGACTCAAGGGCATCCTGATCAAATTTGCAGATGACACCAAACTGGGAGGGGTGGCTAACACCCCAGAGGACAGGATCACACTTCAAAACGACCTTGACAGATTAGCGAACTGGGCCAAAACAAACAAGATGAACTTTAACAGGGAGAAATGTAAAGTATTGCACTGGGCAATGAGAGGCACAAATACAAGATGGGTGACACCTGGCTTGAGAGCAGTACATGTGAAAAGGATCTAGGAGTCTTGGTTGACCACAAACTTGACATGAGCCAACAGTGTGACACGGCAGCTAAAAAAGCCAATGCAATTCTGGGCTGCATCAATAGGAGTATAGCATCTAGATCAAGGGAAGTAATAGTGCCACTGTATTCTGTTCTGGTCAGACCTCACCTGGAGTACTGTGTCCAGTTCTGGGCACCACAGTTCAAGAAGGACACTGACAAACTGGAACGTGTCCAGAGGAGGGCAACCAAAATGGTCAAAGGCCTGGAAACGATGCCTTATGAGGAACGGCTAAGGGAGCTGGGCATTTTTAGCCTGGAGAAGAGGAGGTTAAGGGGTGATATGATAGCCATGTTCAAATATATGAAGGGATGTCACATGGAGGAGGGAGAAAGGTTGTTTTCTGCTGCTCCAGAGAAGCGGACACGGAGCAATGGATCCAAACTACAAGAAAGAAGATTCCACCTAAACATTAGGAAGAACTTCCTGACAGTAAGAGCTGTTCGACAGTGGAATTTGCTGCCAAGGAGTGTGGTGGAGTCTCCTTCTTTGGAGGTCTTTAAGCAGAGGCTTGACAACCATATGTCAGGAGCGCTCTGATGGTGTTTCCTGCTTGGCAGGGGGTTGGACTCGATGGCCCTTGTGGTCTCTTCCAACTCTATGATTCTATGATTCTAAGATGCAGAGATGAGACCGGCTGCTGAAGAGTCCACGGAGTCTTCTCCTGCTGCTGTGACCAGGTCCCCTCCCCGCCTGGTCTCTTAGAACACAGAGAGAAATTAAAAGGGTCAGAGGAGAGATTGACTGTGTGCAGGCAGCCTACGACTGCTAGGAAAAAACCCTGGAGAGGAGGAGACATAGGCAGCTGTAGGAAGGGGGGGCCCTCACAACTGTCTCATTAGGGAAATACCTGCTGAGAAGAGTTGCTGGGATCACTAGGCCTGAACTATTTGGATTTCTTTATATAAGGAGTTAACTTCACTAACACCCATCGGTTTTTCTATTGCTGAATCCGGCTCCTGACAGAAGAGCAGAGTGGAGTGACAAATCATAGAATCATAGAATCATAGAGTTGGAAGAGACCACAAGGGCCATCGAGTCCAACCCCCTGCCAAGCAGGAAACACCATCAGAGCACTCCTGACATATGGTTGTCAAGCCTCTGCTTAAAGACCTCCAAAGAAGGAGACTCCACCACACTCCTTGGCAGCAAATTCCACTGTCGAACAGCTCTTACTGTCAGGAAGTTCTTCCTAATGTTTAGGTGGAGTCTTCTTTCTTGTAGTTTGGATCCATTGCTCCGTGTCCGCTTCTCTGGAGCAGCAGAAAACAACCTTTCTCCCTCCTCCATGTGACATCCCTTCATATATTTGAACATGGCTATCATATCACCCCTTAACCTCCTCTTCTCCAGGCTAAAAATGCCCAGCTCCCTTAGCCGTTCCTCATAAGGCATCGTTTCCAGGCCTTTGACCATTTTGGTTGCCCTCCTCTGGACACGTTCCAGTTTGTCAGTGTCCTTCTTGAACTGTGGTGCCCAGAACTGGACACAGTACTCCAGGTGAGGTCTGACCAGAACAGAATACAGTGGCACTATTACTTCCCTTGATCTAGATGCTATACTCCTATTGATGCAGCCCAGAATTGCATTGGCTTTTTTAGCTGCCGTGTCACACTGTTGGCTCATGTTAAGTTTGTGGTCAACCAAGACTCCTAGATCCTTTTCACATGTACTGCTCTCAAGCCAGGTGTCACCCATCTTGTATTTGTGCCTCTCATTTTTTTTGCCCAAGTGCAATACTTTACATTTCTCCCTGTTAAAATTCATCTTGTTTGTTTTGGCCCAGTTCGCTAATCTGTCAAGGTCGTTTTGAAGTGTGATCCTGTCCTCTGGGGTGTTAGCCACCCCTCCCAGTTTGGTGTCATCTGCAAATTTGATCAGGATGCCCTTGAGTCCATCCTCCAAGTCGTTGATAAAGATGTTGAATAAGACCGGGCCCAAGACAGAACCCTGTGGCACCCCACTAGTCACTCTTCTCCAGGATGAAGAGGAACCATTGATGAGCACCCTTTGGGTCCAGTCAGTCAGCCAGTTACAAATCCACTGAGTGGTAGCATAGTCAAGACCGCATTTTACCAGCTTCTTTACAAGAATATCATGGGACACCTTGTCAAATGCCTTGCTGAAATCAAGGTAGGCTACATCCACTGCGTTCCCTTCATCTACCAGGCTTGTAATTCTGTCATAAAACGAGATCAGGTTAGTCTGACATGACTTATTTTTCAGAAATCCATGCTGACTATTGGTGATCACATCATTCCTTTCTAGGTGCTCACAGATTGTTTGCTTGATGATCTGCTCCAGAATCTTCCCTGGTATTGATGTCAGACTGACTGGGCGGTAATTATTTGGGTCCTCTCTTTTCCCCTTTTTGAAAATAGGGACAACATTTGCCCTCCTCCAGTCTGCCGGGACTTCGCCTGTTCTCCAGGAATTCTCAAAGATGATTGCCAGTGGTTCTGAGATCACATCTGCCAGTTCTTTTAATACTCTTGGATGCAGTTCATCTGGCCCTGGAGACTTGAATACATCTAAACTAGCCAAGTATTCTTGTACTATCTCCTTAGTTATTCTGGGCTGTGTTTTCTCTACTGAATCATTTGCTCCAAATTCTTCAGGTCGGGCATTGTTTTCTTTATCGGAGAAGACTGAGGCAAAGAAGGCATTGAGGAGTTCAGCCCTTTCTGTGTCCCCTGTTTGCATTTCACCAGCTTCTCCTCTGAGTGACCCCACTGTTTCTTTGTTCTTCCTTTTGCTACGAACATACCCATAAAAGCCTTTTTTGTTGCTTTTAACCTCTCTAGCAAGCCTGAGTTCATTCTGTGCTTTAGCTTTTCTGACTTTGTGTCTACACGTGCTGGCTATTTGTTTGAATTCCTCTTTGGTGGTTTCCCCCCTTTTCCATTTTTTGTACACATCCTTTTTTAATCTTAACTCAGTTAAAAGTTCTTTAGATAGCCACCCTGGCTTCTTTAGGCACCTTCCATGTTTCCGTCTCATTGGTATTGCCTGAAGTTGTGCTTTTACTATCTCCCTCTTAACAAACTCCCAGCCATCATGAACTCCCTTTTCCTTTTAGTATTACTGTCCATGGGATCTCACCCAGCACTTCCCTAAGTTTTATGAAGTCGGCTTTCTTAAAGTCAAGAAATTGAGTCCTAGTATGCTTGGCTGCTCCTTTCCGTTGTGTAGTAAACTTCAGAAGAGCATGATCACTTGCGCCTAATGATCCTTCCACTTCTACCCCACTAACCAGCTCATCGACATTGGTTAGGACCAGATCTAAAATGGCTGTTCCTCTTGTTGCTTCTCCCACTTTCTGGACAATGAAGTTGTCTGCAAGGCCAGTGAGGAATCTGTTTGACCTTATGCTCTTGGCTGAGTTTGACATCCAACAAATATCCGGGTAATTGAAGTCCCCCATTACTACTATCTCCCTTCCTTTTGCATACTTGGCCATCTGTTCCAGGAAGGCATCATCTATGTCCTCCGTTTGGCTTGGGGATCTATAGTAAACTCCCACAATGAGGTCTCTGTTATTCTTCTCTCCCTTAATTTTGACCCAAATGCTCTCACTTTGGCTTTGAGGTTCTAAATCTTGGATCTCTTCACAGGTATACACATCCCTGACATATAATGCCACTCCTCCTCCTTTCTTGTCTGGTCTGTTTCTCTGAAATAGATTGTATCCCTCCATTTTTACATTCCAATCGTGGGACTTATCCCACCAGGTTTCAGTGATGCCTATTATGTCATATTTAGTTTGCTGTACCAAGAGCTCAAGCTCATCTTGTTTATTTCCCATGCTTTGTGCATTAGTGTACAGACATTGAAGTCCATTAGTCATTCCCCCGTGTCTCTTATTTAAGGATTTTTTCCTCCCACCACTAGGTCTGCTTGCTGTTTGCTCCATTTGGTCTATGACATTTAGATGATCATCTTCATCAATTGATAGACTCCTACCTTCAGGAGCACTGTCTCCCTCCCCCACATTAGTCAGTTTAAAGCCCTCCTGATGAGGTTTCTGAGTTTTTTGGCAAAAACATTCCTCCCAACAGTTGTGAGGTGCAGCCCATCGCTTGCCAGAAGTCCATCTTCAAGAAACTGCAGTCCGTGATCTAAGAATCCAAACCGTTCCTGTTTACACCATTTGCGAAGCCAGCTGTTTACTTCCACTATTTTCCCCTCTCTCCCTGGGCAACGTCGTTCAACTGGGAGGACAGATGAGATGACGATTTGTGCATTTAATTGCTTCAATTTCCTGCCTAGAGCCTCGTAGTCTCTTTTGATCTTCTGGAGGCTATTGCTTGCAGTGTCATTGGTTCCCACATGAACCAAGAGGAAGGGGTATTTGTCAGTGGGTTTTATGATTCCTGGCAGTCGTTCAGTTACATCTTGGATCTTAGCCCCGGGGAGACAGCACACTTCCCGAGACATCTTGTCAGGCCCACAGATCACTGCTTCTGTTCCCCTCAGTAGGGAATCCCCTATCACCACTACACGCCTTCTCTTAGGTTTGGTCGGGGTTCTTCCGTGAGCGGTCCGTTCCAAGGTCGCCTGCACATTCTCTGAGGACTGACTTTGCTGTTCATCTTCATATACCTGATCGACTGTAATGAGGGAGAGATCCTCAAATGGAGTCTGCTCTTCGTCTTCCATGCTAGGGGAGAGGACCTGAAAGCGATTGTGTATTTCTAAACAATCAGAGCGAACCCTGGGCCTCCTACTTCTTTGAGTCACGTTTCTCCACATATCGGGCTCCTGTGTTGGTGAACTAGCCTCCTCCCCAGGGGAGTCTCCTGTCTCCTCCTTGGTGGAGACGGTGTGCTCTGCTGCTTCCAAGAAGAGCTCCAGCTCTCTAATTCTTTGGAGTGTAGCTACACGTTCCTCCAGTTGCTGGACTTTGTCTTTTAGGAGGGCAATCAACATGCAATTGCTGCATGTAAAGCTGCCTGCAACCTTTGGCAAGATGGCAAGCATTGAGCAGGAACTGCAGGCGACTGCAGCTGTTCCCTCCCCCTCCATCATGAGAACGTGTCGTTGGGGATGGCTACAGCGGTCCTGCATCATAAAAAGTGTGAAGACAGGACTAATAACTCCCCCCAAAAAAACCTAGGTCTCCTCCAACAAACGTTTGAGACTAGCTCCCTAGATCTAAAAGATGGATCAAACTGCGCGCGCCGCTAGGCGCGCGCCGCTGGCCTGCAAGGTCTGATAAGCTCCTCCCACAGCTAATCACCTGCCTCAACAGAAACCCTGCCCCCTCTGACCTTTGTACAGGGAGAGCAGCTAATCAGCCACAAAGAATCACACACACAAGAAAACCCTTTTGCCTCCTTCTTCAGCCGCTGGCCTGCAAGGTCTGATAAGCTCCTCCCACAGCTAATCACCTGCCTCAACAGAAACCCTGCCCCCTCTGACCTTTGTACAGGGAGAGCAGCTAATCAGCCACAATGAATCACACTTACAAGAAAACCCTTTTGGCTCCTTCTTCAGCCGCTGGCCTGCAAGGTCTGATAAGCTCCTCCCACAGCTAATCACCTGCCTCAACAGAAACCCTGCCCCCTCTGACCTTTGTACAGGGAGAGCAGCTAATCAGCCACAATGAATCACACTTACAAGAAAACCCTTTTGACTCCTTCTTCAGCCGCTGGCCTGCAAGGTCTGATAAGCTCCTCCCACAGCTAATCACCTGCCTCAACAGAAACCCTGCCCCCTCTGACCTTTGAACAGGGAGAGCAGCTAATCAGCCACAATGAATCACACTTACAAGAAAACCATTTGGCTCCTTCTTCAGCCGCTGGCCTGCAAGGTCTGATAAGCTCCTCCCACAGCTAATCACCTGCCTCAACAGAAACCCTGCCCCCTCTGACCTTTGTACAGGGAGAGCAGCTAATCAGCCACAATGAATCACACTTACAAGAAAACCCTTTTGACTCCTTCTTCAGCCGCTGGCCTGCAAGGTCTGATAAGCTCCTCCCACAGCTAATCACCTGCCTCAACAGAAACCCTGCCCCCTCTGACCTTTGTACAGGGAGAGCAGCTAATCAGCCACAATGAATCACACTTACAAGAAAACCCTTTTGGCTCCTTCTTCAGCCGCTGGCCTGCAAGGTCTGATAAGCTCCTCCCACAGCTAATCACCTGCCTCAACAGAAACCCTGCCCCCTCTGACCTTTGTACAGGGAGAGCAGCTAATCAGCCACAATGAATCACACTTACAAGAAAACCCTTTTGACTCCTTCTTCAGCCGCGGGCCTGCAAGGTCTGATAAGCTCCTCCCACAGCTAATCACCTGCCTCAACAGAAACCCTGCCCCCTCTGACCTTTGTACAGGGAGAGCAGCTAATCAGCCACAATGAATCACACTTACAAGAAAACCCTTTTGGCTCCTTCTTCAGCCGCTGGCCTGCAAGGTCTGATAAGCTCCTCCCACAGCTAATCACCTGCCTCAACAGAAACCCTGCCCCCTCTGACCTTTGTACAGGGAGAGCAGCTAATCAGCCACAATGAATCACACTTACAAGAAAACCCTTTTGGCTCCTTCTTCAGCCGCTGGCCTGCAAGGTCTGATAAGCTCCTCCCACAGCTAATCACCTGCCTCAACAGAAACCCTGCCCCCTCTGACCTTTGTACAGGGAGAGCAGCTAATCAGCCACAATGAATCACACTTACAAGAAAACCCTTTTGGCTCCTTCTTCAGCCGCTGGCCTGCAAGGTCTGATAAGCTCCTCCCACAGCTAATCACCTGCCTCAACAGAAACCCTGCCCCCTCTGACCTTTGTACAGGGAGAGCAGCTAATCAGCCACAATGAATCACACTTACAAGAAAACCCTTTTGGCTCCTTCTTCAGCCGCTGGCCTGCAAGGTCTGATTTATCAATTTATTTATCAATGTATGCCAAAGGCAATCTATACCAAGCAATATGCCAACATTCTAATAAATAGAAATATGTCTGAAAAATTCCCTATTACAAAGGGAACAAGACAAGGGTGCCAGTCGTTGCCATTCTTGTTTATCCTCGTCTAAGAAATTTTATGTAGAAAGATAAGAGAAAGTGGAGAGCTGTTCATACAGGACAATAGAGTTATAAATTAAGAGCATTTGCGGATGATGTAGAGGGTTTTTTGTGGTCAACCCCCTAGATAATGCGATGAAAGTATTTGAAATGATAAAACAGTAAGGTGAATTAGCCAATTTTTATGTAAATAAGGATAGAACTAAAATGATAGTTCAAAATATGGACCTGCAAGTGAAAGAAAACTTACAAGAAAAGACGCGTATAAAGTTGGAGAAAAAGGTGAACTAGCTAGGTATTTAGGTGACAAATAAAAATGCAATGTTGTGACAAAATAATTATGTTAAAGTGTGAAACAGTGTGAAAATGGATTTATTTAGATTGGAAAGAATGAAACTTTCATTGATGGGAATAATATCAGCTATAAAATTAATGTATTACCTAAGATGTGTTTTCTTTATCGAACAATTCCAATAATAAGTAACATCAATTGCTTCAAACAATGTCAAAAAGAATTATCTAAATTTATCTGGCAGGGGAGAAAAACCTAGGATTAAATTAAAAATATTAACAGATATTAAAAAAGAGGTGGATTCTCCCTACCAGATTTAAAATTGCATTATGTAGCATCATGTTTAAGTTGGTTATGGCAATGGCTGATACTGAAGAGGAAAAAAGATTATTGGACCTTGAAGGTTATGGCAGGAGGTTTGGGTGGTATTTCTATTTATGGTATGCGAAACAGGGCATTGATAGAAGACTCTTATGGCTTATAAGTCAACTCCACGAAGGTACCCTTGCCAGAGTGAGACTCACTCCTGCGGGCGACCTCACAAACCCGATACCAATAAACAAGGGAGTGCGCCAAGGTTGTATATTGGCCCCCTGCCTATTCAACCTATTCATCAGCGACATGCGAGCACCCCTAGTTAACTCATCTTCAAGTATACACGCGCCTAGACTAGCGGATTATCGTTGCCCACTCCTTTTATATGCGGATGACGCAGTAATTCTATCTTTTACACGTGTTGGACTAACCAGAGCTCTGAAGATCTTTGCCACGTATTGTCAACTCAACCAATTAACCATCAACTATGTCAAATCCAAGATTCTGATTTTCTCCAGAAGCCGGAGATTATATAAATGGAAGCTTGGTGGAGCAAAAATAGAGCAAGTCTTAAAATTTCAATACCTAGGAGTTATTTTTCAATACAATCTGGGGTGGAAAGCTCAAATTCAACACCTACTTAATAAGGCCAAAACCCTGTCATATGCGCTCCTCCGATTTTTCTTTTCGGATGGAGCTTTGCATGTTCCCTCGGCCCTAAAGGTGTTCAAGGCAAAAGTGGTGGCTGTACTCGCTTATGCTGCCCCGCTTTGGGCCGTGCTGACAGATCTTGCTCCCCTTGAGACTCTGCAAAACCAATTCCTACGTCAGCTCCTAATGCTCCCTCTGTGCGTAAGCAACGCAGCCATGCGACTAGAATTGAAGATCGCATCCTTAGAAACTTGCCTGTGGAAGCAAGTCTTCAATTACTGGTTATCATTGTGGCACAGATTACCAAACCATTACCTTGTCCAATGCCTATGGCGAGATGAATTCTCTAGCCTTTGGTCTAGTAGAATCCATGCCAAACTCTTGAGTTATGGAATCTCTCCCTCAGATTCCCTAAAATTAGATCAAATCACAGCTTAAAGACTGATCCGCCAAAGACTGGATGACATCGACTTACAGCGAAATTATATGCTGGGGGGAGGTGTTTGTTCGCCCCAGAGCATTGGTATCACTTTAACTTACTGCGTTCCATCATACCTCTCCTCCCTTTCGACTGTTGCCCATAGACTGGCCTTCACCAAAGCGAGGTTTAACGTTTTCCCCTCCAATGTCCTGAGACATAGATTCTCAAAGGGCCAAGTCCCCGTCATGTGCGAATGTGATAAGGTGACGCCGGAGTCGCTCCAGCACATTATGTTCTCTTGCCCCCTGTTCAATGTGCTACGGGCAAACTTGCTGGGATCAATCATACAGAAACTAGTGGGTACCCCTCCAACATTCCACCTTGCCCAAATCTTGCAGGATAAGGATTCCCATACGACCCTGAAAGTGGCTAGGTTCCTGGCCGCGGTCCTTACCCAAAAGCGACGCCAAGGAGCACTACAAGCTAATTAAGGTGTAGGATGCCATTCCATATTATAGTATTTTATTGTTATAGTGGCGTTTTAGCGGCTGTTTATTTCTTTTTTTTTTCTTTTTTTCTTTCCCCACGTGCACAAGCTGTTATTTATGCTTTTTTTCCTGTATGGGCCCACGGCCGTAATAAATAAATAAATAAATAAAATCTATTTATGGTATGAGAAGCTCAAGGTCCACAAAGATTTTTAGATCATGTTATAAGGACAAGTTTATATAGTGTGTGGTTTCAATATAAAAACTTACTTGAAAGAAGCATCATTGTGGTTATCTCCAACAGACGCATGCGGTCAAAGGAAACTGAATATAAAAGGAGAATGGGGTACATATAGAGATATATTAAAGAAGGTTGTGAATTGGGGGGGGGGGCAAGAAGGGATCCAGAAATGGGTGGTGGGATGGCTCCAATATCACCAAATATATGAATATTATAAGAATGTTAAGACTGGTTTCTCAGAACAAAGATCTGAATTTGAAGTAAAACTGTTAGAAGGTAAAGAAAAACTGATTTCAATAATGTATAATATGGAATGGGAGATGAAAGATGAGTTGGTCAAATCAGCAATGATAACAATGGGCAAAAGATGTGGGGCACAATATTGAGATGGCAGCATGGGAAAGGTTATGGAAAATAGGAAATATACTGCTTGCTGTGCAATAAAGGAAAATTATATGAAAATGACATATATATATGGTATCTAATGCCAAATAAATTAGCCAGAAATGTAAACAGACCGAAGGGTCCTTGTAGAAAGGCAACAGGCTCCTGGGAAATGATACATAATTGTCAGGGAACTGCCATCAGTGCTGGATGGAGAGAGCAAAAGCCAGAGGGATTCCAGAGAGCGTCCAGGGATCCGGAGAAGCAGCCCATCTTCTGGGGAAGAGAATCAGCGTAGCACCAGTGGAGAAGGGGGGCAGATGGGGGAAGCGGTGAGGCGGTCCCATGACTCCTTGCCTGGGACCAGCAGGGAGAGTAGGGGCCCTCCGTTGCCCACGCCCTCCTTGCGCAGAAGGCTTTCACGCAGAGAGGGTAGGCGAAGACTAGGCGTCAAAGAGCTTCTTTGCTGGAAGAAGTTTAAGAAACGACCACTCACGGATTCTGCCAGTGCCCTCACCCCCTCCTTCTTTCGAACTCGGGGGTGATTTGTGGGCAACCGCGAATGAGGCTGCATCTTCCCTTCCCAGAGAAGAATTTTGGGAGGCTGATTTACTCCCATATCAGCCTCTTAATTACCTCGTGAGAGCAGGAGAGATGGTATTGTCAGCCATCTTCCAAGGCGCCCCTAGTGGCCCCCGATATGCAGCCCAAAAGATTAATCCAATGATCCATGACATTTGCCAGAGTCAAGGCATGAACGAGGTATTACTCACTACTGAGATCACTCCAAGTGGAAAATGGCCTGTTAGGATTACTGGTGATCTGGTGGTGAGTTTCTCTCAGGGGCACCTGGCAAAAACTGTCCTTCCAACTATGGCTTCCATGAGGAAGTTATGAAGGGTGGCACTGCGGTCTAAACCACTGAGCCTCTTGGGCTTGCTTATCAGAAGGTCGGTGGTTAAAATCTGTGCAACAGAGTGAGCTCCCGTCGCTCTGTCCCAGCTCCTGCCAACCTAGCAGTTTGAAAGCACGCCAGTGTAAGTAGATAAATAGGTACTGCTGTGGCAGGAAGGTAAATGGCATTTCTGTGCACTCTGGTTTCCATCACGGTGACCCGTTGCACCAGAAGTGGTTTAGTCATGCTGGTCACATGACCTGGAAAGCTGTCTGTAGACAAACGCTGGCTCCCTTGGCCTGAAGCGAGATGAGCGCCACAACCCCATAGTCGCCTTTGACTGGACTTAACCGTCCAGGGGTCCTTGATCTTTACCTCCTTGAGGTGCTGTGATAGAAAGTTGATTACGGTACTTCTCAGCAGGTATGAGCTCAACAGCTCACACAAAAGGTGACTTTTCAGACAACAGCACTTCAAGCTCAGGAAGAAAAGCAGTTCCTCAGCAGACATCTCCTCAGTGTGTCTAATGAAAAGCTTTTGGCTGTCTTGTGCAGTCCTCTTGAAGCAAAACTGTCTCCTTAGAAGAAGCCAATCTCCTCTTGCCATGCAACCACTCACAGAATCTCAATAAAATCTTGCTCTCACCCCCTCCCCTTCTCTCCTATCTACAACCAGCAATAAAAGTATTCTTGGGCCTGTCATTTCTTGATGGTGTACACATGTTTTAAGGCAAAGGAAATATGAATCTCTCATACTTTGTGGGAAGGCAACAACAGCATCACATATATTCGGTTTTTTATCCATATCTTCACATTCAGAACAAATGTCCAATAATAACTCTTCAAAGAGCCTCGAACTGTTTTTGATCTTGAAATTTTCCTGCCCCTAAACTCATAAATTCAACAGCAGTTTTCTACCTTCAAAAGTCAATAACAGCTTTTCTTCTTTTTAAGCACACATTGGATCTATTGCAGATATTGGGTGTTGAATAAAAGCAATTAAGAATCCTAGGAACTCTATAAATATTTAAATAAGGGCTATTTGACATTGAGTAAATATTACCTATATTATTATTTCTGGAGACAACCATGTTTGAAGTATTGAGATCTTACCAGGGTATCTATTGACTTTGGGAATTAATAGCAGTGCAATATTAAATACACATTTACTTCTGGCCAGGTAAGATACACCCACTGATCAGAAGTACTTCATTTGTAGCAAAAGCTCATTTGCTCACATTATGGCACCAAGAACAGGAATCCAATAGAATCCTGGCAAAGATTTGCAAAGGTCTTGTAATCCAAAGTAAGGAGCATAAATAGAAGACACAGCATAGTGACCACTGGCTGAGCTGTGAAGTGAGCTGTCTCCACTTCAGGCACATATTCACTAAGTGGCCATGAGTGAGGCATTCTCTTTCAGATTCAACCCATTATTATTATTATTATTATTATTATTATTATTATTATTAATTTATTTCATTTACATACCACCTTTTTCTTCCAAGAAGCTCAAATGTTGCACATGGTTCTCCTCCTCCCCATTTAATCCACACAATGTTAGGCTGAGAGATGGCGACTGGCCCAAGGTCACCCAGTGAGCTTCATGGCTGAGTAGGGATTCATATGCTGGTCTCCCAGGTCCTAGTCCAACACTCTAACCAAAAGAGACAAGCCATAAGCCATAAGTAGAGTATTTGCACAAGTCAGCTCCAAATGAGCCAGTTATTTAAAGAACTTGGGGTCAGGATACCTAACAGACTGCCTCCCCGGTACAGACCAAGCATTGCCAGAGGTCACAGACACATTTCAGCCAGGAAAAACACTTGGTGGGTGAAGCATAGCCTGTGAGGGGAAGGCCTAGGAAGTTTTTCAAGAGCCAGGCAAACAGACCTGGAAGACTACATTTGGCCCTCAGGCCTGATATTCCCCACCATTGTGCAATAAGGTGCTGCAGGGTACCCCCACTACACCCCGTGATATGTATGGTGCTATAATACTATCACAAAATATTCCCAACATATCCAGTATTATAACAGAGTATTCAACTGCTGCAGAAATTGGCCTACAATGCAACAATATTCCATGCCAGTACTAACACTGATGCCTTGCTTTTGTTTCTTATGCACTGTATTCAGTCTACAAAAGATGAGTTAACTATACCATGCCTAGGACTTATGGCAAATCTGTGTCGACCAGAGATGTTGCAGGGGGCTGGGGCTGGGGGGTGTTGCCCCAGGCACAATTTTGTGAAGGGGCACAAATATCGGAGCCTGGCTCTGCATCAGGAGAGGCTGACCTAGGGTAGGAGAGCAGGAGAGTGGGTGGCAACACTGACACCCACCCTCCTTAGCCGCAGCGTGCCTAGCGCCCAGCCGCAGTAGCAGCTCCACCACGCCTGACCCGGCAGCAGAGAGCAGCAGGAGGGTAGGCTGCAGATTCTCCGGCTCCTCCCCCCTGGGGACTGGGGTGCATGGGGGATGCCCCGCATGTCTGCCCTGGGTAGCGCGGACATGTGCTCCACTGCTGGTGTCGACACAGTTTAGCCATTCAAGTGCATAGAAAGTCACTGGCAAGTCTGAAGAGTTTATATTGTATTCTGATCAGTTTCTCGACCCACAAAATGAATTGATGATGATGATTTTCAGTTTAAAAAGTGATACCACCATTCCAATCACCACCATTTTAGCAATGACAGAAAAAGTTTTTTTTTTTAATCATTTTTAAAACAAAACTAACATGGTACTATGTTATTATAAGATCATGCCTATTTTCACACAGAGATATAGATGTAGATATATAACTGGAAAAGCATTTCAACACTAAAATATAAATGCTTTTAAAACAACAACAATGTTTAAAAGAGGCAACAGGGTTTAGTGAGGAGGAAGGGGTTGTGGTAGAGAGAAGAAATGAGGCAGAAATGAGGCAGGCTGCTGAAGAAGCCAGCGGGTCTCCCCCTCTTGCTGTGACCAACTCCCTTCCCCCTGGTTTCCCAGAACATGCAGCGAAATGCAGAGGGTGGAGCAACTAGAAGCTACTGGGGAAGGAAGTAGGAGAGGAGCCTTGGAGAGCGGTGGGAAGGCAGTCTTTGCAACTGCCTCACTGGGGCAAGACCTACTGGGAAGAGCTACTGTGATCATTAGGTCCGCACTGTTTCGGTTTCTTTGATTAAAGAGTCAATTTCACTTACACAGGGGGTTTAATTAGGGACCTACTCTTGACTCCAGCTCCTGACACAGAGTGAAAACTTGCTCCCTCCGGTTCACTGCTGAAACTTCACCCCTCTCCAAGTCCCTGATTGGGGCTGAAATTCTAATTGCTTTTGGCAGGCAATTCCAAGAGCCATTGTGGCTGGCCGAGGAGGAGCCCAAAGGCCAGCCACAAGGGTTTTTAACCCCTGGCATGGGGAGGGGGGAGCTGTGATGGGCTGCAACTTGTGGCCCCCCAAAAAAACTGGGTAAGTGCCACTTATGGCATTGGTTTCTATGGGACAGTAAAGCATTGGTCCTTCTGCACAGCATACAATGTCAACTATGACAGAAACTATCGAAAGAACACATATGTTGAAAGCAGAAGCACAGTTTATGATAACCCAGCTGTCCTCACCCCCAGGTTACACTGAGCTGGAGACACTTTCATTTTTTTAGAAAGAGAGCTGAAAATGGCACAATACTGGCATTGCTCCCCATGATGCACATATTCTTCCTACTGTCATCTTGCAGTACCCAATTTGCTATTCATAAAAATAAAAACAAAAACTGCGCACATGAGCAACACATCAGAGCCACATCAGAGCCACAAACTGAAGTGAGATTGCCTCCTCTTCTGTAAAAAGAAAGATGGTTATAAATAGGAGCCATAAACTCATGTGAATTTGACTCATGTGCCCTCCACCAAGTACCTGCTTGCTGGGCAACTCAACAAGGCTACACTGATGTTAAAACAGATTGGCCGGAAGAGGGGTGGATAGATGGCTTTTCAATCATGTCTTCATGGCCACATCAGGTGTGTGTTTTTATTCTTAAAGAAACCAACATAGCAGTGTTCTGCATTTTCTTACCATCTAATTATTTTTAAATTGCACCACTTCAATTAATTTCCTCTGGCATTTTTATGTTCAACTGCAGTTAATTTTAACCAGACTTCCATATATTTCCGTATTATTTTCGAAGCTTTAGCATGCTTATAGGCATTTTATTACATTTGGGAAAGGGTATTATTTTCATTTTAATAAGCCACTATGGTAGTTAATAGTCCAGATGGAGAAAAACATTCTCAAGAAACCTCTTTAAAAACAATCGTTTAGCTTTTGTAAACTGGATATATGAAAAACAGAGCACGTTATATAAATGTATAGTCTTAAATTTTGACAACAGGTCATGGAAGTTCCCACTTTACTTTGCTTCACTTTTGCTTCATTAGCAGTTGGAGTGCCATCCAGTTGCCATCCAGTTTAGATCCTTTTTGCTCATGTCATAGATTTTACTTGCATTACAAAAACTTTAGATTGCAGAAAACTCTCTCCTATATCATGTGATTCCTAGAATTTCATTTTGAAAAGGATGAATTGGAATTCTCACTAGGCTACAGAGCCGGGTTAACCAAAATGTTAAAGAGCTGTAACATGGATCTCAAGCAATGGGGAACCCTGTAAAGAACGTGCTTTTCCAACAGTCAGAGCCAGCTCACAACTTTTGGTACCCAAGAAAAATGGCAAAATACATATAATAAGGAACCAAATGGCAAAAAATGTATAATAATTACCCAGAGCTATTAAAATAATGTCAGAAAGTCGAGTTTTCTTGCAAGTCTATGATTATCCTGACCTGTAAACAGATTTGTTTCTGTGATTTCAATTTATGTTGAAACTCTTGTACTTCTTTCAGCTCCAGTAATTGAGGTACAGTGGAATCTCGGGTTAAGAACTTAATTCGTTCTGGAGGTCCGTTTTTAACCTGAAACTGTTCTTAACCTGAGGTACCACTTTAGCTAATGGGGCCTCCCGCTGCCGCCGCGCAATTTCTGTTCCCATCCTGAAGCAAAGTTCTTAACCCAAGGTACTATTTATGGGTTAGCGGAGTCTGTAACCTGAAGCATCTGTAACCTGAAGTGTCTGTAACCCAAGGTACCACTGTATTTCTTTTTCATAGCTAAATGCGATTAAAGAGGAAATTTAAATGATTGATGTGATTGACAAGTGATACGCCTTGTTTGAACATAATGCTTAAATTAACCAAGTTATCCTGGTTCATTTTAACAACAAACCACTGTGAGTCACCTTCTGGCCTTGTCAGAGGAAGAGGGGGTAGTGTTTAAATCCAAGGGTCACTCCAGCTCTTTCACAAAGCCATGAAGCCTTACCTTTATTTCCAAACTGCCTCATAGGGAGTTCTTAAAATGCTTCACATGGGTCATTCCATATCAAGTGATCCAACTTTTTTTCCTCATGTCATCCAACTTTCTTAATATCTTCTACACTTGTTGAAAGATCAAAACATGGAATGACACATATCTATTATCTTGCCAATAGCAACCTAGTAAAGTAGGCTGTTCTTATTATTGCCCTTTAACACATGGTGGGCTGGCTTAATACCATTCAGTGTGTTTAGGAACCTGATGCTCATTGAATCCAGAACTTCTCTATTCACACTCTTAGCTATTATTATCATTATATTATAATTATTATATTATTCACACTCTTAGCTATTATAATCCTAGGACTGCATCCACAGTAACTCTTTCGTAGCACAGTAATGTAGCTTTTCTCAATCCGGAATCATCTATGCTTGTTCTCAACATGCTGCTTTCAATTTAGATTATTTCTAGCTCATGCCATAGTGTGTGGACTATGCAGAAAAAACAAGTACTCAATCTCTCAGTAAGTGTGTAAACTAGACCTACAAATATTACTTTCTAGTTGGGGGTGAGAGCCACAGGCCCTTGCAAAAGTAGCTTGCATGCAATGAAGAGCTTCTATTCTGTCACATAATGAGAGAGTATGAAAATATTTTTCATTTAATTCATGTAATTATTATGCTGCGATAAGACCAAACACCCATGAAATCAAGGTTCTGTTATTGAGATGCAGAAGTAAATCACACCGTTGTCATGCACACAGCCATAGAATCATAGAATCATAGAATCATAGAGTTGGAAGAGACCACAAGGGCCATCGAGTCCAACCCCCTGCCAAGCAGGAAACACCATCAGAGCACTCCTGACATATGGTTGTCAAGCCTCTGCTTAAAGACCTCCAAAGAAGGAGACTCCACCACACTCCTTGGCAGCAAATTCCACTGTCGAACAGCTCTTACTGCCAGCTTTTTGTCTTCAGAAGATGGATGCACGTCCCACCATCACAGTTGCTAATTGTATAATTGTGGGTTTAAGGGTGTGCTGCTCATCACTCTTTCCTCTCCCTTTGATGAATTTATATTGCAAGCTCCTTGGGGCAAGGCCCTGTTCTTATTTTCTTTTTGCCACATCATTCTTTAAAAGGGCAGCTCCTTTTCATGACTAAAAGGATCATCCGTAAGTGAATTTGGCTTATGGAATAAATGCAGCAAGCCATGACCTTTTCCTGAGCCCAGCTAATGCAGCTCCTCCCAAAGGTTTCGAGGCCTAAAGGGATGGATGAGGTTGGTCATGTTCACTTTATCCTCAAAGCCATCACAGAGTATTGTGCAGCCACTCAAACTCCCTGTCCTGGCTAGCTAAAAATCAGTAACTGCATGCTTATCTCTGCTTTGCCACAGATATTCCCTGCACAATTGACTTGGGGACAGCAGGGATCATTTTACCAGATTCCCAAGCTATTTTTCAGTGAAGCTAGGAGGTCTTTATCCTGCAGAACCCCTCAATTTGTAACTGTCGTTGTTTACTGTAATATATATGTGATGTTCAACAACAACAAAAGATGAAGTCCATTTGATGACCTTGCAACACCCCCCGCCCCCCGCCAAGAATCAGCTCAGAACTGGGGGAATCATACAGAAGAGGGTGGTGTGGGTGCAGAGAGAATTGGCAGAAATTACCCCACTTCTTCTGTTAGTGGGTCACTAGATATAATTTGCTTACAAGAGACTCATGGAAGAGTCTTGATAAATAAAATAATTTGATTGGAATTTGTAACCTCAGATAAAACCCAAACTGGAGCCAAACCAACTATTTAAGAATGAAGAGAAGAATGATTGCAGTACAAATAACATCACAAGGTGACAAAATAATCTTAATTGGAATATATGCACCGAATGAGAGAAAGTCGGATTTTTTTTCATGTTCAAAAATGTTGGAATATATGGACCAGAATATAATGTTAATGGGAGATACAAATGGGATAGTCTCCCTAGAGATGGATAGAACAATAAGAAAAACAGAAAGAAAGGAAGTCAGACTACCTGCAACCTTTTTTAAAATGTGGAGAACTTTGATTTGTTAGATATTTGGAGATTTAAACAGCCACTGGATAGGGAATTCACATTTTTTTCAGAAGCACATCAGTCCAGTGGAAGAATCGACTCAGTATGGCTCTCGGGAGAATGATTGATACAGGCCAAAAAGGTAGAGATACAACCAAGAACACTTTCGTACCACAATTCAATAATACCTGAATTAAAAGGAGGGGGGAACCCCATGTAGATGGAGATTAAATGAGGGACTTATAGATAACCAGAACATCTTACGAAAAGCAGACAAAGTCCTGAGGAATTATTTTGAGCTAAATTCAAATCAAGAAACAGACTGAAAGATGGTCTGGGATGCTAGTAAAGCTGTAATGAGAGAATTCTTTATCTAACAAAATGCCTATAAGAAAAAAATTAGAGAAGGGAAAAAGAAAGAAGTATTGGAAGAATTGATTTAAAAAGAGAATGAATTGGTTAAAAAACCAGGGAAGGGGTAAATAAAACAAACAATAAAGATGTCACAAACACAATATTCAATTATAATAAATCAAGAAATAGAGTGGAAAATAAAAAGGATGAAACAGAAAAACTTTGAATATGCAAATAAGCCAGGTAAATTACTGGCATGGCAGTTAAAGAAAATACAGGGCATAAATTTAATAAATAAATTAAATATAGAGGGGAAAGTAATAGATAATCAGAAAGATACACAAAGGCAATTTGTAAGATATTATACAGATCTATACGGAGCTGGCTCTGAAAATAAAGAGAAAATTGAAGAATACAGTGGTACCGCAGGTTACATACGCTTCAGGTTACAGACTCCGCTAACCCAGAAATAGTGCTTCAGGTTAAGAAATTTGTTTCAGGATGAGAACAGAAATTGTGCTTCGGCGGCGCGGCGGCAGCGGGAGGCCCCATAAACCACTTTGCAGGTTGTTTTTTAAAATACATTTTATTTAAAAAATAAACAACAAATATAAATAACACAAGCCAAAACACAAGCCATCCTATAAATTTAAGTATCTGTCCACAGTCGCCTACTTGTTATCAGAGGCCCAGAATCCACATTCCTTTGTAAGAGAATATGAAATAAAGTCAAACCATTTTTTTGGGGGGGGGGATTCAATGTGTGGGGGGGTGACAAGAAATTTTCCGCACTGGGTACCACCTGACCATGTTATGCCACTGGGTCAGAGTGGTTTTTCTCAGAGTGGGAGACTGGGGAAGTGGAAGCTCTCCCAGGTGGGAGGTGGGAGGATTCTACTCTCTGAATGTGTGAAGGTTAAGATAAAATGGAGACTGAGTGTTACATGGATATATTTATAATTTTGTGTTTTATGAAGATCACATGAGGATTATTATTAATGTATTTTACTTTCTTTTTTCTTTAGTATTTTTCTGTTTAGTTTTTTTTAAATTCTCTTTAAAACACTTTGGTTAAATAAACACTTTGGTTAATTAAGCAGTAACATACGAATGTAGCTGTCTCACTGCAGAGAAGTTGATATAGTTTTGCCCCACTGTACTTTAATGCCTTTTGTGGATACCATTCTGTCAGTAAATGGCAAAAACAAAAACAAAAAAACAACAACTCTCAGGCTTCCTGATTTAGCTAAAGCCGCATAAAAATTAATTCACTAAGATTCTAAGCAATAGAAAATACTTCAACAGAGATAGGCAAACCCAATTATCTATATCATACAATTATGTATATCATGTTTTTGCAATGACATTCAGTTTGCTTGTTGGTTAACAACCCAGGCATCCCAATTCCTGTACAATATGAGCACAATTATCATGCAATCCCTTGGTTAGGAATTTAATCAAAACATGCAAACTCAACAATCTTGATGAACCTATTACCACACACACTAGTTTGGAACAAATTTCCATTTAGGTTATTTTGGCCCACCTCTATAAGATTTAAAGTCCTGATCAGTAGCTAGTTTTCTTAGGGGTGAACTTTGAGAAAGTTATATAAGGGTATAGGACAGGATTCTCACAGCCCCAAGAGGAGAACCCTGGACCATTTCAATCATCAACCAATATAGGGACATGAGTGTCACTGTGGTCTGAAGCCACTGAGCCTCTTGGGCTTGCAATTGCAAGGTCGGCAGTTCAAATCCCCGTGACGGAGTGAGCCCTCGTTGCTTTCTCCTAGATCCTGCCAACCTAGCCATTTGAAAGCAAACTAGTGCAAGCAGGTACCACTGCGACAGGAAGGTAAATGGCATTTCTGTGCACTCTGGCACTTGTCATAGTCCTCCATGCACCAGAAGCAGTTTAGTCATACTGGCTACATGACCTGGAAAAGCTGTTTGTGGACAAACACTGGCTCCCTCAGCCTGAAACGAGATGAGTGCCACACCCCAAAGTCAAATTCAACTGGACTCGACCATCAAGGGGTCCTTAACATTTACCTTTACCTTATACCAACCAAATTAGTTTGTTTAGAGTGCATTCACAAAATATTATAACATCCACAAATTATCTGTCACCGTGTTCCTGGCTATTATAAATCTTTTAAAAAAAAGTTTTGAATGTTTGTGCTATAGCAATTATTTTATCTAGGCACTACTGCACAATTATGTCAGTGATGTTAAAAACTTGTTGTTGTTTAGTCGTTCAGTCGTGTCCGACTCTTCGTGACCAGAGCACGCCAGGCACTCCTGTCTTCCACTGCCTCCCGCAGTTTGGTCAGATTCATGTTTGTAGCTTCGAGAACACTGTCTAACCATCTCGTCCTCTGTCGTCCCCTTCTCCTTGTGCCCTCCATCTTTCCTTTTTTTTTTATAATGATATTTTTATTTTCCACATTCAATGAACAAAAAATACAAATCAACAAACACATCAAAAAGAAAAAGAAGAAGAAAAACAATACATACATTATACAAAGACAAAAAGAAAGATAAAAAGAGATAAAAATAAAAGAATTAAAAACAAATATTGTGTCATTGTGTTCTTCAGCATTAACTTAGGTCTGCGACTTCCCCATGCCTTCCCACTCTGTATTCTGGGTCTTATATTCTGATAGTAAACTCTTTCCCTCTGACATAAATTTGGTTCAGATTAATGTTATTGTCTTAATAATCCTAACCTTTCCCTATGTCTTACAAAAAATACTTTCTTTATCATTGTCATTTTTATAATAACATTCTTTTACATTCAATCTGATATCCTCAAACGTTCATAATTTTATAGTGCTTCTGTAAATAGTCTTTAAATTTCCTCCAGTCTTCCTTCACCGTCTCTTCTCCCTGGTCTCTGATTCTGCCAGTCATTTCTGCAAGTTCCATATAGTCAATGAGCTGTGCCCTCCATCTTTCCCAACATCAGGGTCTTTTCCAGTGAGTCTTCTCTTCTCATGAGGTGGCCAAAGTATTGGAGCCTCAGCTTCACGATCTGTCCCTCCAGTGAGCACTCAGGGCCGATTTCATAGAATCATAGAATCATAGAATCATAGAATCATAGAATCATAGAATCATAGAATCATAGAGTTGGAAGAGACCACAAGGGCCATCGAGTCCAACCCCCTGCCAAGCAGGAAACACCATCAGAGCACTCCTGACATATGGTTGTCAAGCCTCTGCTTAAAGACCTCCAAAGAAGGAGACTCCACCACACTCCTTGGCAGCAAATTCCACTGTCGAACAGCTCTTACTGTCAGGAAGTTCTTCCTAATGTTTAGGTGGAATCTTCTTTCTTGTAGTTTGGATCCATTGCTCCGTGTCCGCTTCTCTGGAGCAGCAGAAAACAACCTTTCTCCCTCCTCTATGTGACATCCTTTTATATATTTGAACATGGCTATCATATCCCCCCTTAACCTCCTCTTCTCCAGGCTAAACATGCCCAGCTCCCTTAGCCGTTCCTCATAAGGCATCGTTTCCAGGCCTTTGACCATTTTGGTTGCCCTCCTCTGGACACGTTCCAGTTTGTCAGTGTCCTTCTTGAACTGTGGTGCCCAGAACTGGACACAGTACTCCAGGTGAGGTCTGACCAGAGCAGAATACAGTGGCACTATAACTTCCCTTGATCTAGATGCTATACTCCTATTGATGCAGCCCAGAATTGCATTGGCTTTTTTAGCTGCCGCGTCACACTGTTGGCTCATGTCAAGTTTGTGGTCAACCAAGACTCCTAGATCCTTTTCACATGTACTGCTCTCAAGCCAGGTGTCACCCATCTTGTATTTGTGCCTCTCATTTTCCTTAAGATTTCCTTAAGAATGGATGCGTTTGATCTTCTTGCAGTCCATGGGACTCTCAAGAGTTTCCTCCAGCACCATAATTCAAAAGCGTCAATTCTTCGGCGATCAGCCTTCTTTATGGTCCAGCTCTCACTTCCATACATCACTACTGGAAAAACCATAGCTTTTACTATACGGACCTTTGTTGGCAAGGTGATGTCTCTACTTTTTAAAATGCTGTTTAGGTTTGCCATTGCTTTCCTCCCAAGAAGCAGGCGTCTCTTAATTTCGTGGCTGCTGTCACCATCCGCAGTGATCATGGAGCCCAAAAAAGTAAAATCTCTCACTGCCTCCATTTCCTCCCCTTCTATTTGCCAGGAGGTGATGGGACCAGTGGCCATGATCTTCGTTTTTTTGATGTTGAGCTTCAGACCATATTTTGCGCTCTCCTCTTTCACCCTCAATAAAAGGTTCTTTAATTCCTCCTCACTTTCTGCCATCAAGGTTGTGTCATCTGCATATCTGAGGTTGTTGATATTTCTTCCAGCAATCTTAATTCCGGCTAGGGATTCATCCAGCCCAGCCTTTCGCATGATGAATTCTGCATATAAGTTAAATAAGCAGGGAGACAAAATACAGCCTTGTCGTACTCCTTTCCCAATTTTGAACCAATCAGTTGTTCCATATCCAGTTCTAACTGTAGCTTCTTGTCCCACATAGAGATTTCTCAGGAGACAGATGAGGTGATCAGGCACTCCCATTTCTTTAAGAACTTGCCATAGTTTGCTGTGATCGACACAGTCAAAGGCTTTTGCATAGTCAATGAAACAGAAGTAGATGTCTTTCTGGAACTCTCTAGCTTTTCCATAATCCAGCGCATGTTTGCAATTTGGTCTCTGGTTCCTCTGCCTGTTAAAAACTAGAAGAAAAATAAAATTAAAATGTTAGAAGAAGCAAAAATAAACCTGATAAAAAGATGCTGAAAAGGCCATATATGTCTGTTTGGTTTTGAATCATTTTTTTAAAATTTGCATGAGAAATCTTTTTTCTATTTAGTGCTATTGTGTCAATATTTTAATCATTAAAAACTACATGGAAGAGCAAAAATCAAAAGAGCATTCAAAATGTAGCATTATAGCAATCTACAACTGTAGATAGAAAATCAGATCATTTTTGATGTCATTCAAAATTTCATATCAACCCAAAAAACAGGCCATAGTACACACTGAGCTTGAGGAACAGCTGCTAAAGAAACTTAAATACTGTATACTCAAGAAGAATCCATAAGACTGCTCAATAGTTCATTGTAACTGTAAAAAGGTCCCAGCTTTGCCTGCCAGTGGCAGAACCAGACCATTCAACTGTCAGCAAGAAGATAAGCTGAATTTGTCACACCCACAAAAAACTCCCCTGTAATTTTAAATTAACATGGTTTATGTTTCGTTCTGTTTCGTTCTGTGTGTGTGTGCATGCGCATGCATTTAGCTTAAGAATACAAACAGGTGCAAAAAAACACCCCAACACTAAAATCCCTTCACAAAGCTGCATTTCTATGCTTCTGAGCTTAGTTAGACCTCAAATAAAGAAAACAAAGTGGTATGGGTAGTTTTCAGTGGGGCTGGTCAAGGGGGTTAAAATTCAGGCTCATTCTTAGATACATTCAAGGATACACTGCAAAAGCAGAATATTTTAAAATGTTTGTTGTTACTGTTTTTTTAAAAAAATTAATACTTCATAATACTGTACCTCTTTCAATATTACCAACACAGGACAGTGAGATAGAGAGATTTGTGCTGTTGGCCTGCATGCCTAGGACAGAGACCTATTTAAAAGTCTGTTAACAGCAAACCCCTTGCTGCATTCAGATGCCAGGGGTAACTGTGGTTTGCACTAAAATGAAAGTGGAAGATTTGAATCTACTCCTTTGTACAAGTAAAAGGGATTGAGGGGAGAGAATAACTCAAGGCTGATGCTGGATTGTTGCTGTAATGCTAAAGCTGAACATTTGAACCTGACCATTGTGTAAAATCAGCAAGCTGGCCAGAGATATGGGAACGACCAGGTGTAATATGAAGGGTAATCTCACGTGTTCTGAAAATTTGGTGGCAATAACATAGGAAACTGTCAGACTACCAGTCCCCATTGCTTAGGGCTGCCATATTTCAAAAAGTGAAAATCCAGAGAGAAAAGAGTTTTTGAGCCAAAATCAACACTTCCAACATGGGTTGCCATATGCCCGGATTTCCCCGGACATTTAAGTGATTCTCACCTGGACGCTGTTTACGAGAGCCAAATACCATCTGTGTCCGGGAAATTCTGGACTTATGGCAACTCTAAGGTTGCTCTGCAGGTTTTTACACAGGAATTGTTGCATATAAAGCCTGGGCTCTACTCAGGGCCATAGTGGGGGGATCCCTGCCCTGCCTTGCCCGCTGCCAAGGGCCATGTCAGTCCAACAGGCTCCTACCTGCACAGGTGGGCAGGGGTGCAGCACAGCCCTGCTTGGCTCCGGTGGCCAGGGCTGAGCGGGCACACGGGCTCTGTGAACCCTGCGCATGCCCATCAGTGTTGGCAGCAAGAGCTGGCCTGGCACAGTGGGTTTTATTGGCCTTGGCTCTACCATCCTTGGTCTCTCCTTTTATTGTGATCTTCAGAATGAATATATTTTTCTTTAAAAAATCCCCTCCTGTTTTGGTAAATATTAATTAACTCAATGGGACATGGCGCATCTAAGAAGACGGAACCAGAAGAGAATGTAGCACCATAGCTGTCAACCGTCCCTTATTTGGCGGGAAACTCCCTTATCCCAGCGCCATTTCCCGCTGCTGTCCTGGATTGATGATGCCCCTTAAATTTCCAGGGTTTCATGCTCTCCTGGCTCGGGAGGGAAGCATTGGCTCGGGGTCCTCCGCCTCGAGAGAGAGCGCGCACAAGCTGCCGCGTCTCCGTCTCTCCTTTTTCCCTCTCAGGGGTGCGTCGTGAGGAGACAGATGGCGGTGGGCGGGCAGGCAGCCCCTCTCTTGAGAAACTTCTGCCGTGCTGCCAGGGGAAGCCGAAGGCGGCAGCAGCAGTGGCGGCAGCAGCTGGGGAGGCAGCCTGAGGGAGTAGGAAGAGGAGGGGAGGGGGAGGGACGCAGAAGGGAGGCACTTCAGCGGCCGCCGTGGCGCCGCAACCGCCTCATGCCGGGCTCGTGGGTGGCGTGGGCGAGAGTCTCTCTCCCTCCCTCCATCCCTCTCTCTCAGGCGGGGAAGGGCCGATGGAACTCCTCGAGCCAGGACAGCAGCCCCAACGTGCTGCTTAGCATACCCTCCAACCAGTGCAGCATCTTAATGTAGTGATTTCCCCCTCTGCATCCCTTTCATAACTCTATTTTTATAAATCCTTTGTCCATCCATAGTTCAAATTTTTACAAGTTTTCTGTCAATCCCACCAATGCATGTAACTCTTTACAATAGCTTTTCAAATAAATTATAAACCTTCCCCATTTTTTATTAAAGAGGTCCTCTTCCTGGTTTCTAATTCTGCCTGTAAGCTTTGCCATCTCGACGTTGTTCATCAGTTTTGTCTGCCACTCTTCTTTGGTCGGAGTTGTAGACCCTTAGGATCATCTAGCCCAACCCTCTGCAAAACGCAGTAAGTCGCACAAAAGCAGCATGGCTCCTTGAGTGCCGGATTTCTGTATAAGCTAATCAAAATCCCTTATTTTGGCTGCTGATCCCTTATTTTCGAGGCTGCTGGTCCCTTATTTTCAAATCTGTAAGTTGACAGCTATGTGTAGCACTTCCATCTAAAATTGAATTATCTCAGATGCCATCCAGACTACCTGAGTATGGTGAGATTTGACCTGGGAATGTTCCACACTTACCCAGGAGCATACCAGCAACTCACCTTTGGTGCAGTTCCATGCGCAGATGGAAGACTCCAAAGACATGGGCAGAATTTTGCCTAGAGGCCTAGTGGTTTCATGCAGAAGACCCAAGCAATTGGCTCCACACATTTTCTGAAATAGAGTACCAGCTGTTACCACTAGGCAAGTGTGTGAAAGGTCCCAAACCAGCAACACTAGGATATTAATACATTTTGGCCCACAAACAGAGTTAGTTTCTTACTTTCTTTGAACCACCGGGATACTGTTCTTCAGCTCTTCAAGTTCTTTCACAGCTAGGTCTAGCTGGGAGGAGGAAAATTAATTTTGGTTTTTCAAGTCTGCTTCCTCCTGGACTATGACGTCTTTGCAATTCCTTAAGTCTTCTAATCTAAATATGAAAGAAATTGAAGATGTTGATGGGGGGGGGGGGTCACTGCATTGGTCCCAGATAACAGGATGTGGCCAGGAGGTGCTGCAATTAGATTTTTTAAATGTAGGGGAAATAGGAAACAATGCAGCCATGGGCCCTTCCTTTATTTTTATGTTACTACTGGCATTGAAAACAGCCTCCAGTGCTCTAGAAAAATTCTCCGTACAAATGTCAGGAGTCCTCCCAGAAGTGCTGAGTTCCACCTGACATGGGGGGGGGGGGCTCAGTGCATGCATGTGACATCACATGTGCGACACACACATGTGATGTCATGCACATCAGGACAAGGCCCTCTGCCACTGCAGGTAGGCCCAGCGGGGCCCTAGACCTCAAGATTGGGGGTGCTCAGCCCCATCCCAGCATACCTTGGGCAGGGGCTAAGCTGTCCTCAGCCCCATAGAGTTGGCGCATATGAGTCCTCTAGTGCAGCACCTAATAAGGGTGTGAAGTGCTGCTGTGGAAAGGAAATTAGCCATTCTCCCCATACTCCAAAAATTGGCCGGATGGGAACCAGTATTTATTTGCAAAACATGTTTTGTTTGTGGTACCTTATTGATTGCGCTCTGCACCAAAGAGCTTACAGTTTAAGCTGAGGTGAGAAAAGGAGTCAAGGTTAACACAGAAATGAGGAAGGTATAGAATGGGGAAAGAGGGCATAAAGAGGAGATGAACATAAGCAAATTGAATGACATGTCTTTAAGTTTCATTCTATATTTGATTGCGGATTAAAGAGTTAAGGATCAAAGGGTTCCCAGAAAAGGTGAGTTTTGAGGTGGGTTTAGAAGGAGGAAATGGAGATGGCATCACATTAGGTTTTCTGTGAGAGAGCAATGACATTTAGTATTTGATACCATGTGTTTAAATTGACAGATAGGTACTGAGAATGGAATCTCGTAAATTAATAATCTGAAACAATCAAGAAATGCTACCAAAAGGCTAAAGCATTAAAACTCTCACCTTTATTTAAATCTCTGGCTAGAAAATCTGCATGTCAAATATATGATTTCAAATTGAACTACTGTATTTTTCGCTCCATAAGGCGCACCAGACCATAAGGCGCACCTAGTTTTTAGAGGGGGAATTCAAGAAAAAAAATCCGCCCGCTTTGCTGCTTTAAATAGTTTAGTACAACATTTGATTCAGAATAATTTTTTTCGTGTTTTCCTCCTCTAAAAACTAGGTGCGTCTTATGGAGCGAAAAATACGGTAAACTTTGTTCTGATTTGCCTCTGGGTATGTTGAATTGAGCTCTGTCCTATTGCAATAGGAAAAAAAACTCTGGGTGCCTCCTAGATGCTGGACTCAAATTAGTTTCCTTGGTTCCGTGGGAGTTTGGGCTACCGGTAGGTGTTCATCAGTATACTACCTCTCTTTTAAATCAGAACCAGTGAGGGCAGTGAGGGTCCTGTGTGAGTGTCTGGAGGTGGTTGGAGAATGGCTGGTGGCTAACAGATTGAGGTTGAATCCTGACAAGACATAAGTACTATTTTGGGGGACAGGGGGTGGGCAGGTGTGGAGGACAAGGTGCACAGCCTGGGAGTCATTTTGGATTCACAGCTGTCCATGGAGGTTCAGGTCAATTCTGTGTCTACCAGCTCCATTTGGTACGCAGGCTGAGACCCTACCTGTCTCATCAGAGTGGTGCATGCCCTGGTTATCAATTTGCCACCTCATCTCTGAGGTGGTGACAAAATGGCACACCGCGGGGGCGGCACTTACCACGGGGCCTGGCCTGCAGTGCGCTTGAGCCATGCATGTTTCCTGGGAGTGATGCGGTGGCTCGGGGCCCTGTGCTGCCCGAAATGGCAGCGTGGGGCTTCCGTCTGCCAGGTGGACTCCATGTGCAGATCGCCATGTGCAAAGCGCCCCCATGGGCAGATTTACCTGCCCCCGCCGCTCCGGGTGCCGGAGCATCTAGCTATGCCCCTGCTTCTGACAAGTCTTATTTCAATATAAAATATTTCCCGGATTCCCTTAGCTCTCTCATAGAGTCAAATCACAGGTTCAAGTCAGCTTTTATTTTGAAACCATCTTCTGCTCTTAGCCAGACAAAACAGTTCCTTATTTTTCACACAGTCCTGTTCCTATAACAGAACCATTTTACTTTTGTTTTTCCAAGTTATTCTTTCCCTATATAATGCTTCAGTTTAACATGACAAAGTCCAATTTATATCCCAACACTCCTCATTTGGTTCTAATACTTTTTATTCCATCACACGGTGTGGGGGATGGGGAGGTAGAGAAACCTTAAATAACTTTACAAGCAATGAACATTATCTTCCCTCCCTCCTTCTTTCCTACCCCTCTGCAGCAGGACCAACATTCTTCATCCTCCTAAATCAAACAGCATTTCTACCTTGCAGCTTCTTTGCACCATTGCAGAGAGGGCACCTTTAACTTTAAGCCAGTTGATCCAAATTATCCAGATTATTAGGAAGTCAGTCACTTCTGTGGAGCTTCCGAGCCATCTTGACATGGAGTCTGCAGTGGCGCCGCTGCGTCCGAACCAAGATGTTTGCTACAAGGGCTACTATGGAGGCTACTATGAGGCTTGGGATTGCTACCGTGGAGGGGCGAGGGAGGTATGGCGGTGGGGGCAGATGTTATAGGCGAAGGGGATCGAGCTATGGATATGCTCGTACCCCTTCCAATCTGCGCCTCATCCCGAGGGACGAGGGTAGGGTGAGCAAGGATTACTCACCTCTGTCACTGGTGCTGTGCAATGCCAGGTCTATAGGCAACAAAACCGCCACCCTGCGAGATTTCTTTACCTCGCAGGGGGTCGACCTGGCCTGTGTGACGGAGACCTGGGTGCGCGAAGGGGCAACAGTTACCTTACGAGAGATGGTGCCCCCGGATTTCTCCGTCCTCCACCAGTTGCGGAGTGTGGGCCGGGGGGGAGGGGTGGCATTATTAATCCGGGAAGATTGTCCTTTCAGGGCTCTACCATCGCCATCAATCCCCGGCATTGAATGTGTTGGCCTAGTGTGGGGCTCCGAGGAGAGCTTGGCTGTCTTGCTGGTGTATCAGCCACCTAGCGCACCAGCAGCCACCCTGTCAGGCCTATTGGAGGCGGTGGCCGGCTGGGCCTTGGAGTTCCCTAACCTATTGGTATTGGGGGACTTCAACATCCATGCTGATGCCACTCCCTCCTCACAGGCTCTGGACCTGGTGTCTTCCATGGCGACACTAGGGCTCTCCCAGTTTGTTTCGGGCCCCACACATCAAGCAGGCCACACGCTGGATTTGATCTTTGGCGTAGGTATAGATGTGATCATGTCTCCTTCGATGAAGGTGCCATGGTCTGATCACTACGCTCTGAAAGCCAGGATCGACTTTCCACCCCCACCCTGCTTAGGTGGCGAGCCGATTTGGGCTCGTCCGCAGAGGCTGATGGACCCTGATAGATTCTGCCAAGCCTTGCGGGACCTTGCTCCCCCTGGCAACTCATTGACTGAGCTTGTTGAGGGCTGGAATATCCAGCTCCTGGCAGCCATCGATGAGATCGCACCTAAGCGCCCTCTGCGACCCCGCAGAAACCGGGCTCCCTGGCTTACCGAGGAGCTCTGGAAAATGAAGCGGGACCTCAGACGGCTAGAGCAAGTATGGCGGGGTGCCCGTGACAGAGCCTCAAGAACATCTTATAGGGCTTTTATGAAAACCTACAAGATGGCGGTGAAGGCTGCTAAGAAGTCTTAGTTCTTGGCCTCCATTGCATCTGCTAGCTCTCGCCCAGCGCAATTATTTAGTATAATCAGGTCTTTAACGTCCCTTGTAGGACAGCCAAATTTAAATAACAATTTAACACACAGCTGTGAGGCTTTTGCGAGCTTTTTTGCGGAGAAGGTCTTGTTGCTCCGCCATGACCTCCCTGCCAATTTGGATACAATAAAGGAACTGGAGGCCCCCCGACTGTCCTCAGGTCCAGTATTGGACCACTTCAACAGGATATCCCCAGCCGATGTGGACAGACTCCTCCCAGCTGGAAAGCCCACCACCTGTCCTCTCGACCCGTGCCCGTCTTGGCTGATTAGAGCATGTCCAGACGAGGTGCGGGCCCTCCTGGGGGATATCATCAATTTGTCCCTTGGCACGGGGACATCCCCAGGGGAACTGAAGGAGGCAGTGGTGCGCCCGCTCTTAAAGAAAACATCATTAGATCCTTTAGATCTATCCAATTACTGCCCGGTTTCGAATCTTCCGTTCCTGGGTAAGGTGATTGACAGAGCGGTTGCTGAACAGCTTGGTGGGTTTCTGGATGAAACATCGGCTCTGGATCCATTCCAGTCCAGCTTCCACGCTGATCATGGGACCGAGACGGCTCTGGTTGCCCTAACAGATGATCTTCGTAGACAGCTGGATTGAGGTGGGTCAGGGCTGCTGATTCTTCTAGATCTGTCAGCAGCTTTCGACATGGTCGATCACGAACTTCTGGATCACCGCCTTGCCGACGTGGGGGTCCAGGGCACAGTCCTTCAATGGCTGCGCTCGTTTCTCTCTGGTCGGGGACAGAGGGTGGCGCTTGGGGGGGAATTGTCATCGTGCCACTCCTTGGTGTGTGGAGTACCTCAGGGTGCGATACTCTCCCCGATGCTTTTCAACATCTTTATGCGCCCCCTCGCCCAGCTTGTCCGGAGTTTTGGGCTGGGTTGCCATCAGTATGCTGATGACACCCAACGCTATCTGTTGATGGATGGCCATCCTGACTTGGCCCCAGACACACTGACCAGATGTTTGGAAGCTGTGGCTGGATGGTTACGTGGGAGCCGGTTGAAGCTAAATCCTTCGAAGACAGAAGTCCTGTGGCTGGGACGGGACAATATGGGATTGGGGGGGCAACTCCCATCTCTTGCGGGGGCGCAATTAGTGCCAGCACCGTCCGTTAAGAGTTTGGGTGTAATCTTCGACACCTCCCTTTTCATGGAGGCGCAGATTGCAGCTACAACAAAGGCGGCATTTTTCCATCTCCGCCAAGCTAAGCAGTTGGCTCCTTACCTCTCTCGCCCTGACCTAGCCACTGTGATCCACGCGATCGTCACCTCCAGACTGGATTATTGTAACTCGCTCTACATGGGGCTGCCCTTGAGACTGACCCAGAAACTCCAGCGGGTGCAGAATGCTGCAACGAGACTCCTTACGGGATCTTCGCTACGAGATCACATTCACCTGGTGCTATACCAGCTGCACTGGCTCTCGGTGGAGTACAGGATCAGGTTTAAGGTGCTGGTTTTAACCTTTAAAGCCCTATACGGCCTAGGACCCTTGTACCTATGGGACCGCCTCTCCTGGTATGCCCCACAGAGAAACTTACAGTCTTCAAATAAAAACATCTTGAAGGTCCCAGGGCACAGAGAAGTTAGACTGGCTTCAACTAGAGCCAGGGCTTTTTCGGCCGTGGCTCCGATCTGGTGGAACACTCTGTCACAAGAGACCAGGGCCCTGCAGGACTTGACATCTTTCCACAGGGCCTGCAAGACAGAGCTGTTCCACCAGGCCTTTGGCCAGGGTACAGCCTGACTCCCTCCCTCAGCAATCTTCGCGGAGCTCTGGCCCAATGGTTGCCAGTGGCTTGAATTAATTAATTTTATAATGAATGATTTTAGAGTGTTGTTTGTGCTGTACTTTTGTACTGTTTTATTGTTGTTAGCCGCCCTGAGCCCAGCTTCGGCTGGGGAGGGCGGGATATAAATAAAATTTATTATTATTATTATTATTATTATTATTATTATTATTATTATTATTATTTTCCAAAGCTTGATACATTTCAATCAAAGTGTTTGAGTGTTAAGTTGTGGGTGAACATATCAGACGACACAGCGATTCTTCAAACAGCTCTTGTTTATTCACAGGCCAGAACAGAACTGAACTGAAGGGCTCAGCCAGCCTGCTTATATAGAGCTCCACTAGAACACAACAGTAACCATTTTCTGTAACTATCCAATCACTGAATGTCACTTTTGAACCCTTATTTGCATATGTGGACCAGAACTATCTACAGTATCCCCCTGCTGGCCCAGGGTGAGAACTTAACATAGAGGTCCTTACTTCAGGTACCAAATTCAATACTTCCGTTGGAAACTGATGAATGCCCACTTTCAATTAAGGCCTGGTGAAGTGCTTTAACTGGTTAAAGAATCTGCGTGTACGGCCTTGAGAATGGTCTCTTCATTTGATAAATGAGGAGTACATCAGCTCCTGGTCAAAAACCATGCCTCTTCGACCTGGTCAAAAACTTAAGGCCTCTTCGACAGGTCTTTCATCACCTTTTCTTACCCACCTAGGGTATGATACTGCCCTCAAAACTGTGAAGCAGAGGGTATGGGATATTGCCTTTAGTGATTTACGATCTCGCTCACATGTGATCTGTGGCCCATCTGTATCAGGAATCTAATACCTACAGGGTTTTTTGTTATCCCCTACCTTAAGAATTTGACCGTATGCAGAGGACATGTGGCCTTGTGGTTAGAGCAAGGACACCTTATCCTCCATTGTTCAGGAAGTAGCAGTGGGTTGAGAAGGGGACAGCTCTGCAGAGCTGGAGCAGAACCCTGAATTATGGAGGGCATCATGGGTAAGAATGCATGCAGCAATAAAACTGCTGGCACGTTTGCAAAGCTAAGCAGGGTCCGGTATGGTTTCAAATTGGATGGGAGACCTTGGATTGAGATTCCTGCATTGCTGGGGGTTGGACTAGATGACCCTCGGGGGTCCCTTCCAACTCTAGAATTCTGTGATTCTTCTGTCATGAGCTGAGTGTGACATATATGTGTGTGTGTATAACTGAGTATTCTGTGTATATATGTGCATATAACTGTGTATTCTGAGAAAACGAAGAATACCAATGAGAGGGCCTCTTGGGAAGGAGCTCAGGGCTCTGCTAGCAACTTATGTGGATGGATGTCAGTGCACTATCTGTGGGGAGGCGGCAATTATGAATTTTAGCAATAAAAAAATAGTATACTTTTATGTGTCAAATCAGCAGAATTTCCATTTCACAGCTATCCAGCAGGTCTACAAAAGCCAACTCAAGCTGAATTGTTGTGTTGGTGGAAGCAGTGCATTAATTACTGGGGGAGAGGGGCTAGCTGGTTTTTTTGCCCCAGATGAAGCCTCCAACGGGGGGGGGGGGGGTGCCATTCAGGCCCCCTGCCTATGTGTGTATGTACACAAATGTGTGTGCCAAATAAAGGCAGGTGAAATAAAGTCTACTTTTGCTCCCGGATGGAAGCAGTGCTTCTAAATGACAGGAATATAATACTACACCAGGGCAAAACTTCTATGGGCCTGTCCATAGCTTGGCTTAATGTGGATTGTGAACCCCTTGTGCCTCCTTTAATTATGGATAATAAAGCATGATTATTATTTTTTTATAAAATGTGTCCCCAGATTCATTGAAAAAAACTGGAAACCATACTGTAATCTGTATAAACAGTTTAGACAGCATCCAATAAATCCAATACTAACAGAACAACCTGGAATTGCTGACTCTTTTTATGTCAAGGTTTTCCTTGAGGATGAGTTTCATACTATTACACTGGCTGTAGCAAAATTCCTCTCAGAGGCAGTAAAAATCAGAAATCAGTATATACAGGTTAAAGCTCCTCTGTTGGCCAGCAAGGCCGATCTTACACCTTAATAAGTATTGATATTTACAATTGTTGTACTGTGTATTTTGGGTCTATGGACTACAATAAGGCAGTGTGTTGTGCATGCTAACCTTGTCCACTCCGGGGGGGGGGGAGGGGTTCAGGAGTGTGTGTTTGCCTTCGCCCCCTGCCAGCTTCTTCTGGTCCCGGAGAAGCAACTCTGTGCGGTCCTGGCCTGGCCATGAGGTCTGCCAGGCAGGGAGCAGCAATTCCAGGTCTCACTGCCAAGATAAACACTTAGAAGCAAAGTTGTCTTACTCCTTATTAAAATGATTTTGTATTCTATTAAGAATTGGAAGTTCTATGGACAGCCTTTTACCCAAGTCAAATTTCTTGTTGTCTACATTCTACTCCTGAAGCACCTTAAAAATAAAATGAAATGCTGCTAAGAGAATCTAAGATATGTGTTGTTTATGTAATCAGGAAAGCCGTGCCAGCTGTGGTGCAGGGGACCAGGGATGTAGCGTCACTACCTACTTTTTTTGAGGGGGAGGTCTGCTTGCTCTTTGGGATTCACTGCTCCGCTACTGAGTCCCAAGTGATTCCCCCCACCCCCCACCTGCAAAAATGTAATGACTGCTTTTGCAGCTCCTGAAGGCTTTCCCAAGCATTTCCAGAAATGTAAGCTTTCTCTTTCTTTGACCAGATTCAGAACTTCTCCAGTGCATATACACTCACAGGAAAAACAGTGGTATGACCTGCATTTCATTTTCTGGGAATGCCCACCAAAGGCTTGAGATGTAAGCCCCTGTCTTCTTGAATCACATAGTATAAAGTCCTTCTACTTGCAGCAGGACTACTTTGGACTATATGGCTTAAGGATCTTTAATACCTATGCAACTGTTAATATTTGAGGTGTTTTAAATGCACATAGGCTCAACACTGGCTATTTCTATTTTCTACTTTGATTCCCCCCTTTTGACTTTATTATGTATTTTCTGCAGGCATTTACACTATCAAGTGCTCACACAGCAATGTATGCACTCTGTCTGCTACTGTTAACAGATACCATGATCACAGCAGTTTGCTATTTTAAAGTATAAGGTCAATTCAGACTATTTCAGAAAGTGCTGTGTCGTGATTATTGGTGAAGAGTGAGATCTTGTTTAAAAATAATGGCCACTGTATGAAGGGAAACCATGGAAATTACCTAGAAATACAACACTAGAGGGGGAGAAAGGACACACATCTCTGTTTCCCTGTCATGTAGAGGAGCCACATAAAGAAAGTCAGAGAAACAGCAAATATTTGCAAGACTGACATCTTACTTCAAAATGAATGTTAGACTTATAGCAGGGCTGTTGTCATACAGCAGAAGTGGATAAGCTGTTTTGTCTAGAGGGCCACACTGTTCCATTGTGATTGGGCTACATTTGGGGGGGCTAAAGTGGGCCAAAAAGGGGAGGGGAGGTACATTCTCACATCCATTTATTATAATCAGGTCTTTAACGTCCCTTGTAGGACAGCCAAATTTAAATAACAATTTAACACACAGCTGTGAGGCTTTTGCAAGCTTTTTTTGCGGAGAAGGTCTTGTTGCTCCGCCATGACCTCTTCCAGTAAGAGCTGTTCGACAGTGGAATTTGCTGCCAAGGAGTGTGGTGGAGTCTCCTTCTTTGGAGGTCATCCACACGCATGTAGGCAACCATGGATGTAGCCAGGGCGTTGGCAAGAAAATAAATAGAAATCCTTAACTAACTGACCAATTGTGTTGCAGAAAACTTGGTTCTGCCTCCTTAATTTAGATCCTGCATATGTCCATGCAGGCAACCACAATTTCTCACTTACATGTACACCTGTGCAGGCACTGCTTTGAGGGTGCATGGAGACACCAGAGCAGGAAGAGGAACAGCTACAGCTCCCTCCCTTGTCCTGCCAAGCCTGTCTAACAACAGAAGAATTTCTTAGGCTGCTCTTGTTTTTGTTGGCTCCTTCCCTCATCCTGCACCTTGCTTCAAGGCCCTCCAGGCAACTTTTGTCACAGTTCCCAAGGCAAGCCCTGCTCTTTGGGTTACCATATTTCAAGAGGTAAAAATCCAGACAGAAAAAGTTGTTGAGGTTTGTTTTTTAAGGGCAATCGCCCAATCCACCACTGCTGAGCCCGAACTAGAATCATAGAATAGAATCATAGAATTGGAAGAGACCACAAGGGCCATCGAGTCTAACCCCCTGCCAAGCAGTAAACACCATCAGAGCACTCCTGACATATGGTTGTCAAACCTCTGCTTAAAGACCTCCAAAGAAGGAGACTCCACCACACTCCTTGGCAGCAAATTCCACTGTCAAACAGCTCTTACTGGAACCCCCATAGAATTATTTTTTAAGAGTTCTTTTAGGTTTACCCAAAGACGTGTAATCTGCCATGGTCAGGTTGGAAACTCGCATGTTGAGCATAGAGAGCCAAATAGATAAAAGAATTCTCTGTTACTGGTTTAGAGTTCAACAGATGGACAACACTAGGCTACCAAAAAAATGTCTGATTGAGCTCTCAAATGGATTACCCCTTAAAAACTGGGTACATCATGCTGCCCAACTGATGGGCAAATATGATCTCTCAGTGACTGAGATCAAGGAACTCCCCTTATATTCACAGAAAAATATTTTTAAACGAACCATAAGGGCAGTGGCAACTAAAAACGATCTAAAGTCTATGTGCACATCTACATGCGCCCCATTGTATTTTAAACTTAGAGAGGTCAATGAACACATATCTTATTTTAATGAATTGACTTTTGCACAGCTTCGAAAAGCTTTTACAGAGCTACGACTAAATACAATAAGCTCTGCTTATAGAGATGGGAGACATAGAGGCATACCAAAAAACGAACGTGTTTGCATTAGGGGATGTTCTGAAGTAGAGGACCTTATGCATTATATCTTGCACTGTCCGTTATATAATGATGCAAGAAAAAGATTTTTGGTACCTATAATGACAGGGTCCCCTGGCCAGAACCCCCTTGATATGATGTTATATCTCCTTGCAGACACAGATAAGTATGTGACCTGGCGGGTAGCACTTTTTGCAACTGCTGCTAGGAAAATTAGAGCAAATTATATAGCCAAGGTAGCCATTAACTGTAAAGGAGATGAATTTATTTGCTCCTATTGGGACGCAGGTGGTGCTGTGGGTAAAAGCCTCAGTGCCTAGGGCTTGCCGATCAAAAGGTCGGCGGTTCGAATCCCCGCGGCGGGGTGCGCTCCCGTTGTTCGGTCCCAGCGCCTGCCAACCTAGCAGTTCGAAAGCACTCCCGGGTGCAAGTAGATAAATAGGGACCGCTTACTAGCGGGAAGGTAAACGGCGTTTCCGTGTGCGGCTCTGGCTCACCAGAGCAGCGATGTCACGCTGGCCACGTGACCTGGAAGTGTCTCCGGACAGCGATGGCCCCAGGCCTCTTGAGTGAGATGGGCGCACAACCCTAGAGTCTGTCAAGACTGGCCCGTACGGGCAGGGGTACCTTTACCTTTATCTATCTACCTCAGGCTCTTGTAGTTTGGATCCATTGCTCCGTATCAAAAGCATCTGATGATACCCCAGTGCCCTAGATGGTGGAAAGCATGATGTAACTTTTAATTATTTCATTAATTAATAAAAAGGGGTGATATGATAGGCATGTTCAAATATATAAAAGGATGTCACATAGAGGAGGGAGAAAGGTTGTTTTCTGCTGCTCCAGAGAAGCGGACACGGAGCAATGGATCCAAACTACAAGAAAGAAGATTCCACCTAAACATTAGGGAGAACTTCCTGACAGTAAGAGCTGTTCGACAGTGGAATTTGCTGCCAAGGAGTGTGGTGGAGTCTCCTTCTTTGGAGGTCTTTAAGCAGAGGCTTGACAACCATACGTCAGGAGTGCTCTGATGGTGTTTCCTGCTTGGCAGGGGGTTGGACTCGATGGCCCTTGTGGTCTCTTCCAACTCTATGATTCTATGAAAAATAAAAAGTCTCTATTCGGAATTTCCAAATGATCCATCTTGATGAATGTAGCATTAAATGATGCTCTGAACAAGTCATCACAAACCAAATGCTGCATGCATTTATCACCTCACCTTAAATACAATGGTTTACAATGGACGCCCAGTCTCCTCCTACTTTGCCTGCGCGGAAGTCTTCTGCGCAAAGTGGGTGTGGGCAGCGGAGTACCCGTGCCCTCTCCACTGGTCTCCGGCGAAGAGTCCTGGAGCCACCTCTCTGATTCCCCCATCTGCCCCCCTTCTCCACTGGTGTTATGCTGATTTCCTTCCCCAGCGGATGGGCTACCTCTCTCCCTACTGGGACCCTCTCCGCCATCCCTCTGGAGCCTCCTCTCCGCCTCCAGCTCCGATGGCAGTTCCCTGACATCCACCTCCCCCCCAGGACCCCCTCCACCCCCGGCCTGACCTTCTGACCCAACCTCGTCCCTATCCTCGGCCGACGATGCGGGGAATCGCCTGAAGGAGCTGTCGCCATCCTCCGAGGATTCAAAACCCACTTCCCACCAGCTCCAATACCTTCCCGCGGGGTGAGCCTCCCAGTCTGCTTCTTCTTCCTCGGACACCTCCTCTCCCTCCTCTTCGGAGGCAGGAAAACCCACGAAGTCCTCTTCATCGTCTGTGGTACCAAACTCTTCCTCCCAGAATCTCACTACTGGTTTTGGTTTACCTGGGAACAGGCTGTGGAATTCTTCCACTAGATACCCGTCCTTGACCACCTCAGCAGGGACCCACGTGTTTTCTGACTCGGGTTCTCCCTCCCAAGCTACTAAGTACTCCACCTGGCGCCCTCGCCACCTTGAATTGAGTATTTCCATAGCTTGGTTGTGGTGTTCCCTCTCCTCTACCTGCAGGTGGGTGGTGACTCCTCCCTCCCGCTCCGGAAACTCCCGCCCCTCCCTGTACGGTGAGAGTATGGACCTATGGAACACCGGATGCATCTTCATGCTGTTAGGCAATTTGAGCTTGAATGCCACAGGGTTCACTTGCTATGTTACCTCAAAAGGTCCCAGCCTCCTTGGTTGCAACTTCTTGCACCCTCCCTTTAGGGGTAACCCTTGGGATGACAACCACACCCGGTCTCCCACCCGTATGGCCTCCCCCCTCCCAACGGTGCCTGTCCGCCTGCCTCTTGTAGACTTCCTTGGCCCGCTCCAAGTTCAGCCTGAGTTGCTGGTGTAAGGCCTCCATTTCTTCCACAAACTGCTCTGCCGCAGGTACACTCCACCCTTCCTCCACCCTTCCTCCCCCCTCCCCGGGAAGGCCCTGGGGTGACACCCATAATTGGCCATGAACGGGCTCATTCCCGTGGATACATGTTCAGCGTTATTGTACGCAAACTCAGCCAGCGCTAGTTTCTCTACCCAATCGTTCTGTCTCTCGACGACGTAGCAGCGTAGGTATTGCTGGAGTATACCGTTCGCTCTTAGAATCATAGAATCATAGAATCATAGAGTTGGAAGAGACCACAAGGGCCATCGAGTCCAACCCCCTGCCAAGCAGGAAACACCATCAGAGCACTGCTTGCCTGTTGGTTTCTGGGTGTCGTGCCGTCGAGAAGCCCACCTCGACCTGCAGCAAGCTCATGAGCTTCCTCCAGAACTGGGAAGTAAATTGTTTCTGAGATGACTCTCGAGGGAGCCCCATGCAGCCTGAAGATGTGCTCCACAAACAACCTGGCTGTCTCCTCTGCCATCACCGCATGTGAGCAAGCAATGAAATGGCACATCTTCGTCAGTAGATCGACAACTACCATGACTGCTGTCTTCCCCCTTGACTTGGGCAAATCTGTCATAAAATCAATGGACACCACCTCCCAGGGTCTTCCCGGCGTGGGTAAGGGTTCCAGTAACCCTGCGGGGGCCGCCCTCTCCCCCTTGGCCCTTTGGCAGCGGTCGCACCCCCATACATATTCTCGTACGTCTTCCCTTACCCTTGGCCACCAGAACTGCCTGGTGACGAGCAGCATGGTTTTGTGTTGTCCAAAGTGCCCCGCCGTAGGGTTGTTGTGGAGTTGTTTGAGTACCCTTCCCCTCAAGGTCTCCCCCGGTACATACAGCGCCCCCTTGTAGTACAGCAGCCCTTCCTTTTCCTCAAACCCTCCATGGTTTTCCCTTCCGTCTCGGTGTTCTCTGATTTTAGTTTGAGCGAACTCGTCGTTTCTAGTAAGCCCCCCCAGTTCTCGTTTCCCAACCAACGCTCCCCCACACACCCATCGGTCCTCGGGGATCACGTGTCGTATCTCCTCCTTCCAAGTACTCCGGCTTCCGGGAGAGCGCATCTGCTCTTACGTTTTCTTCTCCCGGTACATATTGGATCTCGAAGGAAAACTTGGAGAACTCCTGTGCCCATCGAATCTGTCTCTGGTTGAGTACTCGTGCGGTCCTCCAGTATTCTAAGTTCTTGTGATCAGTACAAACCTGGATCTTGTGCTGCGCCCCTATTAACAGATGTCTCCATCAGTGAAACGCTGCATAGATCGAAAGCAGTTCACGGTCATACACGGTATAGTTTTGCTCCGACTTGCTCAGCTTCCTCGAGAAAAAGGCACACGTCCTCCAGCCCTGCTTGGCTCCTGTCTGCAAAAGAAGTACCGCCCCAATGCCTCAGTCGGACGCGTCGGTTTCCAACCTCATGGGCTTCTCCAGATCAACATGCAGGAGCTGCTCCTCCGAAGCGAATGCCTTCTTCAGTCTTTCAAAGGATTGCTGGGCACTTTCTGTCCAAGCGAACTTTTTCTTGCTACTGAGGCAATCTGTGATGGGCGCTGTCAAGTGGGCGAAGTTCTTGATGAACTTCCTGTAGAAGTTGCTGAACCCTAGGAACCTCTGCACGTCCTTCCGGGTCTTGGGTGCCTTCCACTCCAACACTGCCTTCACCTTGCTTGGGTCCATAGCTAGGCCCTTGTCTGACAACTTGTACCCCAGAAATTTGACCTCTCTGGCGTGAAATTGGCATTTTTCCAGCTTGACCCACAACTGGTGCTTATGCAGTTTCTTTAGCACTTCCCTGACGTCTCTGACATGTTGCTCCTCATTGTCCGAATAGATTAAGACGTTGTCCAAAAAGGCTACGCAGTTCTTGTACAGCAGGGGCCACAACATGTGGTGCATGAAAGCTTGAAAGCAGGTGGAGCCTGATTGTAATCCAAATGGCATGACTAAGTACTCATAGAATCATAGAATCATAGAGTTGGAAGAGACCACAAGGGTCATCGAGTCCAACCCCCTGCCAAGCAGGAAACACCATCAGAGCACTCCTGACATATGGTTGTCAAGCCTCTGCTTAAAGACCTCCAAAGAAGGAGACTCCACCACACTCCTTGGCAGCAAATTCCACTGTCGAACAGCTCTTACTGTCAGGAAGTTCTTCCTAATGTTTAGGTGGAATCTTCTTTCTTGTAGTTTGGATCCATTGCTCCGTGTCCGCTTCTCTGGAGCAGCAGAAAACAACCTTTCTCCCTCCTCTATGTGACATCCTTTTATATATTTGAACATGGCTATCATATCACCCCTTAACCTCCTCTTCTCCAGGCTAAACATGCCCAGCTCCCTTAGCCGATCCTCATAAGGCATTGTTTCCAGGCCTTTGACCATTTTGGTTGCCCTCCTCTGTACACGTTCCAGTTTGTCAGTGTCCTTCTTGAACTGTGGTGCCCAGAACTGGACACAGTACTCCAGGTGAGGTCTGACCAGAGCAGAATACAGTGGCACTATAACTTCCCTTGATCTAGATGCTATACTCCTATTGATGCAGCCCAGAATTGCATTGGCTTTTTTAGCTGCCGCGTCACACTGTTGGCTCATGTTTAGTTTGTGGTCAACCAAGACTCCTAGATCCTTTTCACATGTACTGCTCTCAAGCCAGGTGTCACCCATCTTGTATTTGTGCCTCTCATTTTTTTGGCCCAAGTGCAATACTTTACATTTCTCCCTGTTAAAATTCATCTTGTTTGTTTTGGCCCAGTTCTCTAATCTGTCAAGGTCGTTTTGAAGTGTGATCCTGTCTTCTGGGGTGTTAGCCACCCCTCCCAGTTTGGTGTCATCTGCAAATTTGATCAGGATGCCCTTGAGTCCATCATCCAAGTCGTTGATAAAGATGTTGAATAAGACCGGGCCCAAGACAGAACCCTGTGGCACCCCACTAGTCACTCTTCTCCAGGATGAAGAGGAACCATTGATGAGCACCCTTTGGGTCCGGTCAGTCAGCCAGTTACAAATCCACTGAGTGGTAGCATAGTCAAGACCGCATTTTACCAGCTTCTTTACAAGAATATCATGGGGCACCTTGTCAAATGCCTTGCTGAAATCAAGGTAGACTACATCCACTGCGTTCCCTTCATCTACCAGGCTTGTAATTCTGTCAAAAAATGAGATCAGGTTCGTCTGACATGACTTATTTTTCAGAAATCCATGCTGACTATTGGTGATCACAGCATTCCTTTCTAGGTGCTCACAGATTGTTTGCTTAATGATCTGCTCCAGAATCTTCCCTGGTATTGATGTTAGACTGACTGGGCGGTAATTATTTGGGTCCTCTCTTTTCCCCTTTTTGAAAATAGGGACAACATTTGCCCTCCTCCAGTCTGCCGGGACTTCGCCTGTTCTCCAGGAATTCTCAAAGATGACTGCCAGTGGTTCTGAGATCACATCTGCCAGTTCTTTTAATACTCTTGGATGCAGTTCATCTGGCCCTGGAGACTTGAATACATCTAAACTAGCCAAGTATTCTTGTACTATCTCCTTAGTTATTCTGGGCTGTGTTTTCTCTGCTGAATCATTTCCTCCAAATTCTTCAGGTCGGGCATTGTTTTCTTTATCGGAGAAGACTGAGGCAAAGAAGGCATTGAGGAGTTCAGCCCTTTCTGTGTCCCCTGTTTGCATTTCACCATCTTCTCCTCTGAGTGACCCCACTGTTTCTTTGTTCTTCCTTTTGCTACGAACATACCCATAGAAGCCTTTTTTGTTGCTTTTAACCTCTCTAGCAAGCCTGAGTTCATTCTGTGCTTTAGCTTTTCTGACTTTGTGTCTACACGTGCTGGCTATTTGTTTGAATTCCTCTTTGGTGGTTTCCCCCCTTTTCCATTTTTTGTACACATCCTTTTTTAATCTTAACTCAGTTAAAAGTTCTTTAGATAGCCACCCTGGCTTCTTTAGGCACCTTCCATGTTTCCGTCTCATTGGTATTGCCTGAAGTTGTGCTTTTACTATCTCCCTCTTAACAAACTCCCAGCCATCATGAACTCCCTTTCCTTTTAGCATTACTGTCCATGGGATCTCACCCAGCACTTCCCTAAGTTTTATGAAGTCGGCTTTCTTAAAGTCAAGAAATTGAGTCCTAGTATGCTTGGCTGCTCCTTTCCGTTGTATAGTAAACTTCAGAAGAGCATGATCACTTGCGCCTAATGATCCTTCCACTTCTACCCCATTAACCAGGTCATCGACATTGGTTAGGACCAGATCTAAAATGGCTGTTCCTCTTGTTGCTTCTCCCACTTTCTGGACAATGAAGTTGTCTGCAAGGCCAGTGAGGAATCTGTTTGACCTTATGCTCTTGGCTGAGTTTGACCTCCAACAAATATCTGGGTAATTGAAGTCCCCCATTACTACTATCTCCCTTCCTTTTGCATGCTTGGCCATCTGTTCCAGGAAGGCATCATCTATGTCCTCCGTTTGGCTTGGGGATCTATAGTAAACTCCCACAATGAGGTCACTGTTATTCTTCTCTCCCTTAATTTTGACCCAAATGCTCTCACTTTGGCTTTGAGGTTCTAAATCTTGGATCTCTTCACAGGTATACACATCCCTGACATATAACGCCACTCCTCCTCCTTTCTTGTCTGGTCTGTTTCTCTGAAAAAGATTGTATCCCTCCATTTTTACATTCCAATCGTGGGACTTATCCCACCAGGTTTCAGTGATGCCTATTATGTCATATTTAGTTTGCTGTACCAAGAGCTCAAGCTCATCTTGTTTATTTCCCATGCTTTGTGCATTAGTGTACAGACATTGAAGTCCATTAGTCATTCCCCCGTGTCTCTTATTTAAGGATTTTTTCCTCCCACCACTAGGTCTGCTTGCTGTTTGCTCCATTTGGTCTATGACATTTGGATGATCATCTTCATCAATTAATAGACTCCTACCTTCAGGAGCACTGTCTCCCTCCCCCACATTAGTCAGTTTAAAGCCCTCCTGATGAGGTTTCTTAGTTTTTTGGCAAAAACATTCCTCCCAACCGTTGTGAGGTGCAGCCCATCGCTTGCCAGAAGTCCATCTTCCAGAAACTGCAGTCCGTGATCTAAGAATCCAAACCGTTCCTGTTCACACCATTTGCGAAGCCAGCTGTTTACTTCCACTATTTTCCTCTCTCTCCCTGGGCCACGTCGTTCAACTGGGAGGACAGATGAGATGACGATTTGTGCATTTAATTGCTTCAATTTCCTGCCCAGAGCCTCGTAGTCTCTTTTGATCTTCTGGAGGCTATTGCTTGCAGTGTCATTGGTTCCCACATGAACCAAGAGGAAGGGGTATTTGTCAGTGGGTTTTATGATTCCTTGCAGTTGTTCAGTTACATCTTGGATCTTAGCCCCGGGGAGACAGCACACTTCCCGAGACATCTTGTCAGGCCCACAGATCACTGTGTGCTGGTCCCGGGGGTAAGGTACCTTGGGTGTAGCAAAGTCCACACGAAGAGGGGCAAGGTCCGAGGCAGAGTGCCGGGCGGTGAACAGGAACGCTGGAACAGGAGGCTGTGCAGGGAACAGGTACACCGGATGGTCGGGAACAGGAGGCCGAGCAGGGAACAGGAGTACCGGATAGTCAGGAACAGGAGGCCGAGCAGGGATCAAGAACGCAGGAAGGTCCGAAGCCAACAACGACGTTGCTCCCGCAACCTGGGGCCGGGCTGACTGGGCTTTTATCCTCTTCTAAGGCCAGGGGCGGTCCCGGCCCCCAGGAGCCCCGCCTCCTCTGGCCTTAAGGCGAGCACTCCTCCTGGGGGCAACCAGTTCCCTTCGCCTCTCTGCTCTAAACCTCTGCAGATCAGGAGAGGCCGAAGGGTTACTGGGCCCTGGAGGAGGCTCACCTGTGGCCACTGAGTCGTCAAGCCTCTCTGGGGCCAGAAGGGCTTCACCTGGGGCCAGCTCCTGATGCACTGCCACAGGTGCAGGCTCTTCAGCATCTAGGCCTGGCCCCAGTTCAGCCGGCCCTGGAGGCGGGGACTCCTGTGCAGGCCGGGATTCCTCTGTTTCATCCTCCGAATCGGAATCCCAGGCCATCACACCATCCCCCCTCCCAGGCCCCCCCCTCAACCGAGGGTCCGGACCCGGCTTGCCGGGGTACGTCGCATGGAACTCTCGGAGGCAGGCAGGTGCGTGGACGTTGGCCGCTGGTTCCCAGGAACGGTCCTCCGGTCCGTACCCCTTCCAGTCAATGAGATACTGCAGCTTCCCCCTGCGGTATCGGGAGTCCAGGATGCGTTCCACCTCGTACTCAGGCTCTCCCCGAACCAACACTGGCTGCGGTCGGGGACGGTTCGGGTGGAACTCGTCGGGTGGGGCCACCGGACTCAAAAGGGACCTGTGGAAGACCGGGTGAACCTTCAGGGTTGCGGGTAACCGGAGACGAAATGCCACAGGAGAGACTTGGTCTACGATAGGGTACGGGCCGGTGAAGCGGGCGTCCAACTTCCGCGAAGGTCGAGAGGGGTGGAGGTGGCGAGTGGAGAGCCAAACCAGGTCACCGACGCGAAGTTCCGGCCCCACCTGGCGGTGGCGGTCGGCCTGGGCCTTGTACGCTTCCTTGGCCTGGTGCAGTTGCTCCACCAAAAGCTGTTGCTGGGACTGGAGCTCTTGAAGCCACTCCGTCACCGCCGGGACTGCGGATGTCGGCAGCACCTCTGGAAACAGCCGTGGATGATAACCATAACTGGCCTGGAACGGGGTCTGCTGGGTGGACGCATTCACCGCGTTATTGTAGGCGAACTCCGCCAATGCCAGGTGGTCGACCCAGTCATCCTGCTGGTAGCTGCAGTAACACCGGAGGTACTGCTCCAGCACCGCGTTCGCCCGTTCCGTCTGGCCATCGGTCTGTGGGTGGTAGGCTGACGAGAGGCAGACCTCCGTCCCGAGGGTCCGGTGTAGTGCTTGCCAGAACCGGGATGTGAACTGAACGCCCCGGTCGGACACCACGCGCTCAGGTAGGCCATGCAGGCGGAAGACATGCTGAAGGTACAGCTGAGCAGTTTCCTTGGCTGTGGGTACAGATGGACAGGGAGCGCAGTGCACCATCTTGGTGAAATGGTCGGAGAAAACCAGAAGGCAGGTACAGCCACGAGACGAGGGTAAGTCCACTACAAAGTCCAACGAAACCGTGTGCCAAGGGTGCGGTGGAACTGGCAATGGCTGAAGTAGGCCGGGGGGTCGCCCGGTAGGTCCCTTGGCGCGCCGGCAGACATCACAACCAGCAACGTAGCGAGCCACGTCAGCCTTCAGGCGGGGCCACCAAAACTCTCGACTGACCAGATGGGTGGTCCGATACCGTCCAAAGTGCCCCGCTGCTGGGGCATCATGGGCCATCCGGAGAACCTCCAGCCGTAGTGGCCCTGGCGGGATGTACAAACGACCGTGGTGCAGCAGAAGGCCCTGATGCAGGACCAGCCCCGGATACTGTGGGCTGGACCCTTCAGCCAGCTCCCGGAGTCGTTCCTGGGCCCAAGCGTCGACCCGCTGCTGTTCCCGCACCCGAACCTGCAGTGGCTGCGCCTCCTGGGTGGCCAGGAATGCAGCCGGAGGTAGGATCGTGGTGGGTTCTGCTTGCTGTACCGTGTCTGCGTTGTCGTCAGGTTTCCGGGACAGGGCATCCGCCTTCTGATTCTGAGAGCTAGGGATGTAGCGGATCCGGAACTGGAACCGGGAAAAGAACAACGCCCACCGGATCTGTCTTTGGTTCAGCTTGCGGGTGGTCTGGAGGTACTCCAGGTTCCGGTGGTCGGTTCTCACCTCCACCGGATGTCGTGCCCCCTCAAGATGGTGGCGCCAGACCTCAAAGGCTACCTTGATGGCCAGTAGTTCCCGCTCCCACACAGTATAGTTACGCTCCGCTGGTAGGAGCTGGCGGGAATAGAAGGCACAGGGTAAGAGTGGCGCTTCAGGACCAATCTGTTGAGACAAGACGGCACCGAGAGCCGTACTGGAAGCGTCGGTCTCCACCACAAAGGGTCGAGAGGGGTCAGGATGTTGTAAGATTGGTGCCCTCTGGAAACAGGCCTTCAACCCCTGAAACGCCTCCTCTGCCTCCTTGTCCCAGGAAAACGGCGTCTTTGGGCGCAATAGCCGGGTCAACGGGGTGGTGCGATGAGCATAATCAGCGATGAAGGTCCGGTAGTAATTGGCGAACCCCAGGAAACGCTGTAGGTCCTTGCGGTTCCGGGGTGCCGCCCATTCTTGAACCGCTGTCACCTTCCCCGGGTCCATTTGCACCCCATCTGGAGAGAGCCGGTGACCAAGGAAGTCCACAGTCCGCTGATGGAACTCGCACTTGCTGAGCTTTGCGTACAAACGGTGCTCACGCAAGCGCTGCAGCACGGTCCGGACATGCCCCTCATGGCGAGCCGGGTCACGGGAGTAAATCAGTATGTCATCCAAATACACCACCACGTACTTGTCTAACAGGTCCTGAAACACGTGGTTGATGTAGCGTTGAAACACAGCAGGCGCGTTGCACAAACCGAAAGGCATAACCAAATATTCGAACTGCCCGTACCGGGTCCCAAACGCTGTCTTCCACTCATCCCCGGCTCGGATCCGAATCAAGTTGTAGGCCCCCCGGAGGTCCAGCTTGGTGAACACCTGTGCCCCTTGCACCCGCTCCAGCAGCTCCGAGATAAGGGGCAAGGGGTACCGGTCTGGGACGGTAATTTTGTTCAGGGCTCGGTAATCATGGCAAGGGCGGAGTTCCCCACATTTCTTCTTAACAAAAAGCACCGGCGCCGCGGTGGGCGAGGTGGAAGGCCTAATGAACCCACGCTCCAGGTTCTTGCGCAAGAAGTCCTGCAAAGCCTCGCGCTCTGGCTCTGTTAGGGAATATAAGCGACTCACTGGTAAAGGCGCTCCGGGTTGGAGGTCTATGCCGCAGTCAAAAGGCCGATGCGGCGGCAGCTGGTCTGCCCCCCGTTCCTCGAACACGTCCTGGTAGTCCTGGTACACGGCTGGGAGCGTGGGTGCTGCCTCCTCTGAGGGCGCGGCCGCCAGCGTTCCGGATTGAGCATGGGAACATGGGTCTGGGAAGTGCACGGTCCGTTTGACCCAGTCAATCTGAACGTTGTGGGCCTCCAGCCAGTCCATCCCGAGCACCAGGGGGAAGCGGGGCATAGAGGCAATGTCCAAAGTTCGCAACTCCCGGTGCTGCTGGAGACACAGGACCAGAGGCTGGGTCTCCTGAGTAACGGCACCTGAACGCAGAAGTCGTCCGTCAATCGCTTCCACCTGGACCGGTACTGGCTTGTTCCGAAGTGGCACCTGATGATGGGCGGCAAAAGCAGCGTCCATATAGGAGCGGGTTGCCCCTGAATCTACCAAAGCATGGGTGAGGATCCAGGGCCCACCTGGAGGGTATAAACGTACCGAAACCATAAGATGTTGCAAGTCCATTGGTGCGGGCCCATTCTGTACGGTTTGGGACCCCCGGTAGCTAGGGCCATCAGCTACTGGGGTTGGCGGTTTCCCTGCGGCTGGCGTTTCTCAGGGCAGGACCGAGCGAAGTGTCCACTTCCGCCACAGTAAAGACAGAGATTTCCATCCCGACGCCGCGCCTTCTCTGCGGGGGAAAGGCGTGGCCGCACTGCCCCGAGCTGCATAGGCTCCTCCGTTAAATCAGTTGTGACCGTGGGGCTGCCGGAAAAAGCTGGTGCCGTGAACTGGAAGTGTCGGCGACCCCGGGCCTGACGACGATCCTCCAACCGGTCGCCTATTTGTAGACTCCGTTGAATGAGAGTGTCCAGCGTGGTGGGGCGTTCCATTGTGGCCAACTGGTCCAGTACCTCGTCCGAAAGCCCTTCGAGATACTGGTCCCGCAGTGCCGAGTCATTCCAGGTCAAGTCCTGTGCCAACAGCCGGAACTCCGTGGTATATGTGGCCACCGTGGACTTGCCCTGTTTCAAATGCCGAATCGCCCGGTTGGCTTGACTCTCTTTCTGGGGGTTGCCGAACGCGGCCTCCAAACGATTGCAAAACCCCGTATAGTCTGCCAGCAAGGGGGAGTCTTGCCTGAGTAGCGGCAACGCCCACTTGGCCGCCTGGTCCTTTAACAAGCTAATCAAAAAGTGCACCTTGGTACGGTCGTCAGGAAAGTTCCGGGCTCGCCCCTGAATATACAGTTTGGCCTGGGCCAGGAACATGGGAAAGCTGGCCGGGGCTCCATCAAATTTCTCAGGCAAAGCCACTGGGTACTTGCCCGGAGCCGGGGCGTCGGCCCCAGAAGCCGGTAGGGCTTCCAAGCGTTGCTGAAGTGCCTCAACCGCGTCACTGAGCTGCTGCACGGTGTGAGACAAGGCCTGGTTCTCCTGGGCCAAAGCCACCAGTGCAGCCGCCTGTTCAGCCATGGCCTCTGGCTCTTCCCGAACGCACCCCGACGAAGGGGGAGTGCGGGAGGTGGCGGGAGCAAACTGTGCTGGTCCCGGGGGTAAGGTACCTTGGGTGTAGCAAAGTCCACACGAAGAGGGGCAAGGTCCGAGGCAGAGTGCCGGGCGGTGAACAGGAACGCTGGAACAGGAGGCTGTGCAGGGAACAGGTACACCGGATGGTCGGGAACAGGAGGCCGAGCAGGGAACAGGAGTACCGGATAGTCAGGAACAGGAGGCCGAGCAGGGATCAAGAACGCAGGAAGGTCCGAAGCCAACAACGACGTTGCTCCCGCAACCTGGGGCCGGGCTGACTGGGCTTTTATCCTCTTCTAAGGCCAGGGGCGGTCCCGGCCCCCAGGAGCCCCGCCTCCTCTGGCCTTAAGGCGAGCACTCCTCCTGGGGGCAACCAGTTCCCTTCGCCTCTCTGCTCTAAACCTCTGCAGATCAGGAGAGGCCGAAGGGTTACTGGGCCCTGGAGGAGGCTCACCTGTGGCCACTGAGTCGTCAAGCCTCTCTGGGGCCAGAAGGGCTTCACCTGGGGCCAGCTCCTGATGCACTGCCACAGGTGCAGGCTCTTCAGCATCTAGGCCTGGCCCCAGTTCAGCCGGCCCTGGAGGCGGGGACTCCTGTGCAGGCCGGGATTCCTCTGTTTCATCCTCCGAATCGGAATCCCAGGCCATCACACCCTGCTTCTGTTCCCCTCAGTAGGGAATCCCCTATCACCACTACACGCCTTCTCTTAGGTTTGGTCAGGGTTCTTCCGTGAGCGGTCCTTTCCAAGGTCGCCTGCACATTCCCTGAGGACTGACTTTGCTGCTCATCTTCATATACGTGATCGACTGTAATGAGGGAGAGATCCTCAAATGGAGTCTGCTCTTCGTCTTCCATGCTAGGGGAGAGGACCTCAAAGCGATTGTGTATTTCTAGACAATCAGAGCGAACCCTGGGCCTCCTACTTCTTTGAGTCACGTTTCTCCACATATCGGGCTCCTGTGTTGGTGAACTAGCCTCCTTCTCAGGGGAGTCCCCTGTCTCCTCCTTGGTGGAGACGGTGTGCTCTGTTGCTTCCAAGAAGAGCTCCAGCTCTCTAATTCTTTGGAGCGTAGCTACACGTTCCTCCAGTTGCTGGACTTTGTCTTTTAGGAGGGCAATCAACATGCAATTGCTGCACGTAAAGCTGCCTGCAACCTTCGGCAAGATGGCAAACATTGCGCAGGAACCACAGGCGACTGCAGCTGTTCCCTCCCCCTCCATCTTGAGAATGTGTCGTTGGGCTTGAGACTAGCTCCCCTAAATCTAAAAGATGGTTCAAACTGCCCTGCAAACACTGATAAGCTCCTCCCACAGCTAATCACCTGCCTCAACAGAAACCCTGCCCCCTCTGACCTTTGACCAGGGAAAGCAGCTAATCAGCCACAAGAATCACACACACAAGAAACCCCTTTTGGCTCCTTCTTCAGCCGCTGCCCTGCAAACACTGATAAGCTCCTCCCACAGCTAATCACCTGCCTCAACAGAAACCCTGCCCCCTCTGACCTTTGACCAGGGAAAGCAGCTAATCAGCCACAAGAATCACACACACAAGAAACCCCTTTTGGCTCCTTCTTCAGCCGCTGCCCTGCAAACCCAGGGGGGTGAACATGGTGGTTTTCCATTTGTCCCCCTCCCTTATTCTAATCAAATTGTACGCTCCCCTGAGATCCAGCTTGGTAAAAAATTTTCCCCGGCTCACCTGTGTTAAAATGTCGTCAATCCTTGGCATTGGGAAGGTCACGGGTTCTGATACCATGTTCAATGCCCTGTAATCTACGACCAACCTGGGCTGGTTAGTCTCCTTGTCCACAAAGAACACCAGACTGCCCCCCACCGCCTTTGATTCCCTTATGAACCCTCTCTTCAGATTCTTGTCGATAAACTGCCGCAACTCCTGCATCTCCCTGTCAGACATGGCATACAGCTTATCCATTGGTAGTTGAGCCCCTGGGAGCAAGTTGATTTGGCAGTCAAAGGGCCTATGGGGGGGTAGTTTGTCCGCTTCCTTCTCGCTGAAGACTTCCTCTAGGTCAGCATATTGTGTTGGCACCTTCCCTTTTGTTCCCACTGCTAGCCCAGCCACCCTGGCCACTGTCATTCTTGGGGTCCCCCCCCCAGACAGTGTTCCAAGCAGTAAGCTGATCCGAAGGTGACTGACCGCTGATGCCATGACACTACTGGATCATGCAGTGCCAGCCAGCTCATCCCCAGTATTATTGGAGGTCCTGCCAGTGTGGCCACATGAAAGGCAATGGTCTCCGAGTGCCTGGAAACCCTCATTCGCATTGGCGGGGTCTGGTGTGTCACTCCCCCTCCCAGAAGTTCCCTGCCATCTATTGTGGTCACTTGCAAGGGAAAATCCAGGGGTAGTAGGTGGAGTTGGTGCTCCAGAGCGAAGTCCCTGCTGAAGAAATTACAGGAGCTGCCTGAGTCCAGCAGCCCCTCAACCTTGACTGGGTGCCCATTCGGGAGTTCTAGCACCAGTTCTATGGCTATAGCAGCCCTGGGGGGATCAGGCTGGGGCTCTTTTATTGGTGGCTGGCCTGGCTGCTGACCCTGCTGGTTGGCAGCCAGGCGTTCTCGTTTCCCTGCGCCTGTCCTTCCTCCCCCTTGTCCTCACAGCCGGCAGCCCCCACCATCCCTTGCCAGGCCTTTCTTTGAGGGCAGACCCTGGCAAAATGTCCTGGCCGTTGGCAGAGGAAACACTTCTTGGTTGTTTTCCAATCCTTCCCCTCCCTCTTGCGATCTTCACTGGACTTTGAAACCCCGCTGGCGCGTGCACCATCTACTTCCATTGGTTCAGCCACCTGGGAAAGCGGTTTTGGTATTTCAGGAATGCTGTAGTCAAGGCAACAATCCCCTCTCCCCTCGCGTTTCTCCTGAGCCCGTGCTTCCTGCCGTACTCCAATCGCAAGCACAGCCTTGGTCAGCTGATCCATCGAGTGTGGGCAGAGTGCGCGGGACAGCTCGTCCTTCACAGTAGGGGACAATCCCTCCTCAAACAGCATTTGAATCGGTTCAGAGTCCAGATCCCACCCGAGCCGGTGGACCAACATGGCAAAGCGTGACCAGTAGTCTCTAACTGATTGGCTCCCCTGCTTGCACCCCATCAGTTCTCGTCGAGTCACACTTTGTGCCACTTCACTGGAATACATCGCATCCATTGCCTGGAAGAATTTCTTAAGGTCCTTCAGGGCAGTATTCTGCGTTGCCATGAGGGGCCTGATCCATTCACGTGCCCCCCCCCCCCGCTGATGCCCCACCGTTCTCAAAGTCATTATGCTTCAGTTCCAAAGCGTACTCTATTTCCGTTCGGAACGCATTGTAGTCCTGGGGTTCCCCCCCAAACTTGTGTACCACCCCCGTACTTTCCTTGCGATGGGGGTGGGTCTGACCTGTGCATCCTGAGCCCGCCTTTCATCCAGCCGCGCCATCAGTAGAGCTACATGCTGTTCCAAGTCTTGGTTTCTCTCTACCAGACTTTGCCCTCCAGCTGCTTGTTCCTCCTTTTCTCTGGCTCCCCTGGTATGGCTCATGGTGCTGCCTCTCTGAAGCTGCGCACAAGCAACGTAGGAGACTGACGGATTGCTGTAATGGTTCTAGGGGTTGCTCGTGCGTAAGTTGCCGTTACTCCTGGCTAGGTTGCCTGGTTGAACCCTTTCTGTCTGGACAGCCTCAAGTTCCGTGGCTGCCTCAGTCGCTGGCAGAATCCGTCAGTGGGCGTTTCTTGAACCTCTTCCAGCATAGAAGCTGTTTGACGCCCAGTCTTCTCCTACTTTGCCTGCGCGGAAGTCTTCTGCGCAAAGTGGGTGTGGGCAGCGGAGTACTCGTGCCCTCTCCGCTGGTCTCCGGCGAAGAGTCCTGGAGCCACCTCTCCGATTCCCCCATCTGCCACCCTTCTCCACTGGTGTTACGCTGATTTCCTTCCCCAGCGGATGGGCTACCTCTCTCCCTACTGGGACCCTCTCCGCCATTCCTCTGGAGCCTCCTCTCCGCCTCCAGCTCCGATGGCAGTTCCCTGACAGTATGCTTTTACATTGTGCTTCAGATAACATTACAGGGAACTAGGCAGGGGGCTTTCTCAGTAGCAGTGCCCTCCTTTTGGAATGCTCTCCCATCAGATCTCAATTAGATAAAGAACTACACAACTTTTAGAAGACATCTGAAGGCAGTCCTGTATCAGGAAGTTTTTAATATTTGATGTTATATTATGTTTTTTAATGTGTTGGAAGCCACCCAGAGTGGCTGGGGAAACCGAGCCAGATGGGCAGGGTATAATTAATAAATTATTACTATTGCTATTATTATAGGTTTGGGGAGCCTGGGATTTTGGATCCAGTGAGGTTTCCATCTAGTGGAAGAAGTTGTTGAACCACTCAGACTAATACCTTTGTTAACATAATGGCCTTAGTTGGCCAGTTAAGTACTTACATTTACATTTCCAAAGAGCGAGTTCTGTTGCCATAGAGACAAATGAGACTGGAGTGCATGCAACAGTTATGATTCTAAACCAATCTAGGGGTGATTGGCTTCACTTTTCTCTGGTCATCATTTAATGCATCTGTTGCCAACAAATGAAAACAAAAAGTCTGATGTTAAGTGTTGGTACAGTAAGGCCTATTTCAAATCTACTCAGGTTTATTTTTCCCAGAGCACACAACAGTCGATTATGGCTTGTCCACACTGGAGTCTACTGTGTTTGCTTTCCCATTTAATTTGCATAATCCACATGATGTTACCCTCAAACAACACCAATGTGGATGCTTTCAGACTGTAAATTCAGGTTCATTCAATACTGGGATAATCTGATAAACTGGGGAAATTGGGCTCTAAAGTACTATAACTTGCACTTTTAATCAGTTTTTGTTTGGAGATGGGTGGATCAATCATCACTTCTACTCCCCTTTCTACACCAACTATTTCCTCAAAGCTTTCATTTCTTTTCTGTTTGTGCTCCTAACTATTGTTGGTACACTAAACCTCATATTTGCACAAAACCAGAAAACTGCACAAACCACATTCAAAATCGTTTGCTGAGAATTTATAATTGCCTGTGTGCTGTTGTGCATTTTTCAAAAGGTACACACACATCTATCTCTGCACATGACCTGTTGGTACATACTTGGCATAACAGAGTCAACAAATTAGAAGGCGGGGACAAATACAAAATGGAAAGCCTACTGGTGTGAACAGGACTGACTGAAGTTGCTCCCCATATACGCATTCAAATACGTGCATACACATAGTACTCTATTCAAACACAGGAAAAGTGGATTAACAGCTAAATAATGCTCAAGTGTGGACAAGCTCTTAGAGCAAATTTACAATGGTCATTTATAACATTAAAAATGCATTAAATATGACACCTGAGGCCACGACACAGCAGTGATCTGTCAGGAATGGGAAATTGCATTGAGAGCCAAATAAGTTTGTTATAGCCTTTAATAGTGTTTTTACAGATCAGGGAAGATCTAGCCTTAAGTTTCCTCAGAATTCCTATTTCTATGAACTTGACAACATGGTATAGGCTATAGCAAGACCTAAGCTGCATATAAGGATTTGGAGAGGGGATTGTAAACCGTCACTGGCTGCAGTACCTTACCTGCATTGGCGTTCCTTTAGCACCATGGTCTCTGGTCAAACTGCTGCTCTGATAGTTTGAACAAAGGCAAGGCTGGGGGTGGTGGTTTGGAAAGTAGCCATTATATCAACAGCTCTGCCACTTCTTACATATGTTACCAGAGCAACAGGTGTCTTACAATATTCCTGCTGGTAATACAGTCATACCTCATGTTGCATCCGCTTCAGGTTACATGTTTTCGTGTAGCATCCCATGGCAACCCGGAAGTACCGGAATTGGTTACTTCCGGGTTTCACCGCTTGTGCATGCACAAAAGTGCTAAAACACATCGCGTGTGTGCGCAGATGCTTCAGCTTGTATCAGTTCTGTGTTACGGACGGGCCTCCAGAACAGATCCCGTCCATAACACAAGGTTCCACTGTATACAGTGGTACCTCGGGTTAAGTACTTAATTCGTTCTGGAGGTCCGTACTTAACCTGAAACTGTTCTTAACCTGAGGTACCATTTATCTAATGGGGCCTCCTGCTGCCGCTGCACCACCGGAGCCCAATTTCTGTTCTCATCCTGAAGCAACATTCTTAACTATTTCTTGGTTAGCGGAGTCTGTAACCTGAAGTGTATGTAACCCGAGGTACCACTGTATTGAATTACTGCTTACCATGTTACTGCTGGTGATATGTTAACTGGGCATTGGGGTAACTTTGAATGAGGACCTGTAATTCTGTACTTCTTGTTGCAAATTCCAGCCCCATCTATTTCAACCGTATTTCCCATAATTCTCTCCCAAACCGAATCCAAGGCCCTATAAAATATTTCCCATTGGGAATATGCAGCACAGTTTAAGAGAAACAGTGGCAAATATAAAATCTCCAATGAAAACTAGATAATATTAAGACTGTGATTTCTGAAACATTATTTACAAACAAGAGACCAATAATTAGTCCAGTATCTAGAGATAGACATTTATTGCTTTGTATTAAGTACGCGAGTCATTGTGATGTTAAAAATATCCCTGTTTCATACTTAAAATCACATGTCCTTGATGTCATTCATACAAATAGTTTTTAAGAAATCCCGGCCATGGAATTCATCAGCATGACTGAGAACAAGGCAAACAGGAAGCATAAGACTAGGGATGCCATAAGGAGGTGTGTTGAATTTTCAACTTTCAAATTCCAAAAACGAAGGGTGCAAAAAGCTGTAACATGACTTGGGAATTCAAAAGATATTTTGGTTAAATTAATATAATTTAATTTTGCTTGGTAAATAAAATGTTTGTAAAATTGCAAGGAAATCATTAAAAATGATTGCCAAGTACTTGCAAGTTTATTATATATTAATATTAGTTTCATTCATTATTGTTGTTCTTATTTACCTGACATTTTCAGAAGGTAAAATTTAAATTATTTGGTTCTTTGTGGTTCTTTATTACACGTAGGCTTACCAAGCTAAATGTTGTCCAGTCACAAAAATAATAGCAGATTTGAAATCCTCACACCAAAAATATATTTTTCAGATCCTTCAATAATGACATTTGCAAAAATGAAGTTTCACCCCCTTAAATGACATACCCTAATGCCGTAGTCATCTACTAAGCTTGATTTCCAGTATGGATATTGTTGTTCCACGGTTGCAGACAATTTTCCCAAACTTTACTTATGTCCAGTTTTATCTAACTTACTTTCTATCAGGAAATAATAATAATCAGCAGAAGCAGGATGTGCAAACTGTTGTTTAAGATAGAGAGGGAGTAGGGAAAATATATTGGAATGCACATGCAAGCATGGATGTCTGTTAACACACTGTATTCCTTTCAATGGGATGCACATTCTCATTTACAGCTAGGAGACACATCTAGAGATGGACTGTGGCATATATGGGCAAGGCCTAAAGTGCAATATAAACAAGCAAAGCCTTTAGTTATCACTTTCCAGAGCAGGATACAGGCAAACTGCTTCCAGATGCAAGATTGTTCTTCTTCTGCTTCTCAAACTCACACATCAACAAAAGGCAGAAAACCAGAACGGAAAGCGTGGCTTAAGCAGCAGAACCATATATGGATTTTTATATACAGAATTTATTTATAAAGCATTCTCATAAGGTATCAGGGAAGTGTTTTACAGTACAGTATATGGTAAACACTGACACATATGCACTGACCTACTGTATTTGTATAATGTGGATCACTTTATGCAGTTGCTTTCCCATGGAAATGTAACTCCATAAGTGAAATTGTTAATAAAAGCAAGGATATCACAGGATATACAAAGCAGAAAACTCAGTGGCAATAAAATTACAGGCTTCAGATGCCCACACTTAAAGAGTTTATTATTTGCTAAGGCAATATAGGGGACGCGGGTGGCATAGGGGACGCGGGTGGCATAGGGGACGCGGGTGGCATAGGGGACGCGGGTGGCATAGGGGACGCGGGTGGCGCTGTGGGTTAAAGCCTCAGTGCCTAGGGCTTGCCGATCGAAAGGTCGGCGGTTCGAATCCCCGCGGCGGGGTGCGCTCCCGCTGTTCGGTCCCAGCGCCTGCCAACCTAGCAGTTCGAAAGCACTCCCGGGTGCAAGTAGATAAATAGGGACCGCTTACTAGCGGGAAGGTAAACGGCGTTTCCGTGTGCGGCTCTGGCTCGCCAGAGCAGCGATGTCACACTGGCCACGTGACCCGGAAGTGTCTTCGGACAGCGCTGGCCCTTGGCCTCTTTGAGTGAGATGGGCGCACAACCCTAGAGTCTGTCAAGACTGGCCCGTACGGGCAGGGGTACCTTTACCTTTTTAAGGCAATAGTATCCATGGAGTAAAACACATGCACTGATATAAATGTGTGTTATCCAGGCATGACAAAGGGGTAAAATTTCTAGAGCCAATCAGAGAGAGGGTAACCCCAGATTGAAGGTCAAAGTGGAGCCCACGATTGGTGTGACATGGAATTATTCAACCCCCATTGAAAATCAGGTTTATTATCAAAGTTTACAGACTTTCAGTTTTCAGAAGTCTTGTGGTACCTTACAGTCTAATATGTTTATAATGTCATAAACTTTTGTAGGCTTCAGACAAAAACAAGAACCCTGGGTACATGCAGCCTTGCAACTCTCAGCAAACTATAGACCTTTCTCCGCTAACCTTAATAAACAAATAAAAAATACTCTGATCATATGCACTAAAATCATTATTGTTTTTTGCTGACTTCCTGCCTTGGTCCAGTCACCAACTCACAGCCTAACTTACCTCACATGGCTGTTGTAAATCTATAGTAGGAAGTAGAAACCCCTTCATGGATCACTGCCTTCCCGTGGTGAAGGGGCTTGAATAACTCGGAGAAGCTATGAGCTATGCCGTGCAGGGCCACCCAAGATGGACAGGTCATAGTGGAGAGTTTTGACCAAACGTGATCCACCTGGAGCAGGAACCGGCAAGCCACTCCAGTATCCCTGCCAAGAAAACTCCATGGACAAAGACAAAAGGCATATAAAAGTTATGATGCTGGAAGATGAGCCCCTCAGGTCGGAAGGCGTCCAACATGCTACTGAGGAAGAGCGGAGGACAAGTGCAAGTAGATTCAGAGCTGATGAAGCGGCTGGGCCAAAGCCGAAAGGACGCTCAGTTTCGGATATGCCTGGAAGCGAAAGGAAAGTCCAATGCTGTAAAGAAAAATATTGCATAGGAACCTGGAATGTAAGAACCATGAACCTTGGTAAGTTGGATGTGGTCAAAAATGAGATGGCAAGAATAAATATTGACATCCTGGGCATCAGTGAACTAAAATGGACGGGAATGGGCAAATTCAGTTCGGATGACCATCATATCTACTACTGTGGGCAAGAATCCCGTAAAAGAAATGGAGTGGCCCTCATAGTCAACAAAAGAGTCGCAAAAGCTGTATTGGGAAGCAATCTCAAAAATGATAGAATGATCTCGATATGAATCCAAGGCAGACCTTTTAACATCACAGTAATCCAAGTTTATGCACCAACTACTGGTGCTGAAGAAACTGAAATTTCTTCAATTCTGTGAAGACTTACAAGACCTTATAGAAGTGATACCAAAGAAGGATGTTCTTCTCATTATAGGGGATTGGAATGCTAAAGTAGGGAATCAAGAGATAAAAGGAACAACTGGCAAGTTTGGCCTTGGAAATCAAAACGAAGCAGGGCAAAGGCTAATAGAGTTCTGCCAAGAGAACAAGCTGGTCATCACAAACACAAGAGACGACTCTACACTTTTCCAACAACACAAGAGACGACTCTACACATGGACCAGATGGGCAGCATCGAAATCAGATTGATTATATTCTCTGCAGCCAAAGATGGAGAAGCTCTATATAGTCAGCAAAAACAAGACCTGGAGCGGACTGTGGCTCTGAAATAATAATAATAATAATAATAATAATAATAATAATAATAATAATAATAATAATAATTTATTATTTATATCCCGCCCATCTGGCTGGGCTTCCCCAGCCACTCTGGGCGGCTTCCAAAAGAATATTAAAATACTGTGATACATCAAACATTAAAAGCTTCCCTAAACAGGGCTGCCTTCAGATGTCTTCTAAAAGTCTGGTAGTTGTTGTTCTCTTTGACATCTGGTGGGAGGGCGTTCCACAGGGAGGGCGCCACTACCGATAAGGCCCTCTGCCTGGTTCCCTGTAACTTGGCTTCTCGCAGTGAGGGAACCGCCAGAAGGCCCTCGGAGCTGGACCTCAGTGTCCGGGTAGAACGATGGGGGTGGAGATGCTCCTTCAGGTATACTGGACCGAGGCCGTTTAGGGCTTTAAAGGTCAGCACCAACACTTTGAATTGTGCTCGGAAACGTACTGGGAGCCAATGTAGGTCTTTCAAGACCGGTATTATATGGTCTCGGCGGCCGCTCCCAGTCACCAGTCTGGCTGCTGCGTTCTGGATTAGTTGTAGTTTCCGGGTCACCTTCAAAGGTAGCCCTACGTAGAGCGCATTGCAGTAGTCGAAGCGGGAGATAACCAGAGCATGCACCACTCTGGCGAGGCAGTCCACAGGCATATAGGGTCTCAGCCTGCGTACCAGATGGAGCTGGTACACAGCTGCCCTGGACACAGATTTAACCTGTGCCTCCATGGACAGCTGTGAGTCCAAAATGACTCCCAGGCTGCGCACCTGGTCCTTCAGGGGCACAGTTACCCCATTCAGGACCAGGGAATCCTCCACACCTGCCCGTCTCCTGTCCCCCAGAAACAGTACTTCTGTCTTGTCAGGATTCAATCTCAATCTGTTAGCCGCCATCCATCCTCCAACCGCCTCCAGACACTCACACAGGACCGTCACCGCCGTCACTGGTTCTGATTTGAAAGAGAGGGAGAGCTGGGTATCATCCGCATACTGATGAACACCCAGCCCAAACCTCCTGATGATCTCTCCCAGCGGCTGCATGTAATGTTGAAAAGCATGGGGAAGAGGACAGAACCCTGAAGCACCCCACAAGTGAGAGCCCAGGGGTCTGAACACTCATCCCCCACCACCACTTTCTGAACACGGCCCAGGAGGAAGGAGCGGAACCACTGTATGACAGTGCCCCCAGCTCCCAGCCCCTCAAGACTGTCCAGAAGGATGTTATGGTTGATGGTATCAAACACCACTGAGAGATCCAGCAGAACTAGGAAACAGCTCTCACCTTTGTCCCTAGCCTGCCGGAGATCATCAACCAGTGCGACCAAGGCAGTTTCAGTCCCGTGATGAGGCCTAAATCCCAACTGGAAGGGATCCAAATGGTCCGCTTCTTCCAGGCGTGCCTGGAGTTGTACAGCAACCACCCGCTCAATCACCTTGCCCAAGAATGGAAGATTTGAGACTGGGCATATTCGGCCGGGTCCAGAGATGTTTTTTTAAGAAGCGGTTTAACGACTGCCTCTTTCAGCGGGGCTGGGGAGACTCTCTCACAGAGGGAATCATTCACCACATCACAGAGCCCATCACCCAGCCCTTCCCGGCTCGCTCTTATTAGCCAGGATGGGCAAGGATCAAGGAGACAGGTGGTTGGTTTCACTTGTCCAAGCAGCCTGTCCACATCCTTGAAGGTAACAGATTGGAACTGATCCCATGCAACAAGACTAGACAGGACTCTGGCACTCTCCCACCCTGGTCCTGACAGTAAGAGCTGTTCGACAGTGGAATTTGCTGCCAAGGAGTGTGGTGGAGTCTCCTTCCTTGGAGGTCTTTAAGCAGAGGCTTGACAACCATATGTCAGGAGTGCTCTGATGGTGTTTCCTGCTTGGCAGGGGGTTGGACTCGATGACCCTTGTGGTCTCTTCCAACTCTATGATTCTATTCTATGATTCTATGGTCCTGCTCCCACGGTGGAGTCTACCTCTTTCCAAATCTGAGCGACTTTATCTGCAGAAAACTTTGCAAAATCATTGCAGGAGATCTTGGGGGCCTTATCAGGCCCCGATGGCGCAGGTGGTTCCGTTTAATTATGAACCACCTGAAAAGAATCTCCTGCTGCTGTTTTCTGCAGATGCAATAGAGGTGGTGAAGAAGGTCCTCTTCGCCATCACTATTGCCACTTGGTAGGCTCAATGTTGAGCTCAGACCTATGTCCAGTCAGACTCAGATTGAGTTTTTCCCCACCGGCATTCTAGCCGTCCCAGCAATTGTTTCATCACCCTCAGCTCCAGGGGAAACCACGGGGCTGTCCGGGCTCCATGCACGCGGAGAGGGAGCCAGACAGTCAATACCCCTGGTTAACTCTGCATTCCAGCAGGCCATCAGGGAACCAGCTGAAAGGCCATCAACATGGGATAAAGCATCCCCTATCACTCTCTGGAAACCATTTGGATCCATTAAGTGGCGGGGGGGGAACCATCTGAATTGGTCCCACCTCCTTGCAGAGAGGAAGGGTCACAGAGAAGTCCAGTTGCACCAGGAGGTGATCTGACCATGGCACTTCTTTTGATTCACTTCTACTTAGTGAATCCCCTTAGATCACCCATGTCCATAGAGGTGAACACCAGGTCTAAGGCATGTCCACAATTATGAGTTGGGCCAGACTTATTTGGGGACAGCTCCATGGAGGCCATGCTTTCCACTGTTGCAGGAATTTATGTATAGGGTAGGGGGGTTGCCCCTCCAGCAGATATCATGCACAAGCACCCCACTACCAAAATCAGCACAATCGCTTTTGTGACTTTTGTGACTTGTCCCCACAAAAGAATTTATACAATTAAGATGGTTGTCCTACCAAAAATGCTATTCCTTTTTCAATCTATTCTGGTTCTCAATGGCCTTAATTATTTTAAGGAATGACACAGGTACTTGGCTAAATACATATGGCAGGGTAAAAAACCCAGAATTAAATTTACTAACAGAAACTAAAGAGGAGGGTTTGGAATGCAGATTTTAGGATATATTACGAAGCTGCCTGCCTTGTCTGGCTCAAGGAATGGATGATTTTAAAGAATACCAAATTATTGGACATCAAGGGCTCGGATAATATAGTGGGTTGGCATGGTTATTTGGGTTACAATAAAGTAAAAATTCACAGGGGATTCTTAAATCATATCATTAGAAAAGCTTTATATGAAGTATGGGAAAAGAATAAAAAATTATTAGAACGAAAAACCCCATGATGGTTGTCACCAATGGAAGCGGAGGCAGTAAAAAGAAAAAATGTGGATTCTAGCTGGCTGACGTACAAAGATCTTTTAGAGAGGAAGTAAATAATAGATTACAAATGAATAAATATGAAATAATAAAACATACAGGAATAGGCTGGTTACAGTATCATCAATTAAACACAGTTTTTGAGGAAGATAAGAAAATAAATGGATTCAACAAGAAATCATCTGAATTAGATAAAGAATTATGAATAATGAAAAAAATCTGTCTGGATGTCAGGGATGTGTTGGCTGAGAAGGGGGGAGAAATTGGAATGTACAGGGAGCCGCCTCCTCTGAAGAGCAGCTGCACTTCGTCAGAAGGAGAAGGTGAGGGACTGTCAGGAAACACGGAAACAGAGAGAAAGGAACAGCCTCCGATGCTCCGGCTTTCACATAAGGAGAAGAGGAAAAGGGGGGGGGGTGTCTCAGGAAGTTTCTATGCTGGAAGGGGAAAAGGCACGAGTCACTTCCGGCACCTGATATCGACTGAGGAAGAGCTCTGTACTGTACATAGTTTTTGGACTTAATAAATCTTGTAAAAGCTGGCTGGAATCCCGGGTTGTTATCTCGGCTAGCACCCACATAGCATCCTGACACCAAAATGTATAAATTATTATTAAATTGGCATTTAAGAGACGAAGAGGTCAAAGTTGTTATGGCCAAGTGGGCACAAGATTTCAGTTATACAATTGAATTAGAAAAATGGGGAAATTTATGGAAAAGAGACATAAGGTTTATAGCATGTTATACAATAAAAGGATTTTTTTTTAAAAAAAAATGATGTACAGATGGTACCTTACACTTTCAAAATTGGCCAAAATGTATCAAAATAACAGTGAAAAATGTTGGAGGTGCAAACATAAAGAAGGGAATCCCTTCCATATGTGGTAAGGTAAAGGGACCCCTGACCATTAGATCCAGTCACGGCCGACTCTGGGGTTGCTGCGCTCATCTCGCTTTACTGGCTAAAGGAGCCGACGTTTGTCTGCAGACAGCTTCCCGGTCATGTGGGCAGCATGACTAAGCCACTTCTGGCGAAACAGAGCAGTGCATGGAAACACCGTTTACCTTCCCGCTGGAGCGGTACCTATTTATCTCCTTGCACTTTGACGTGCTTTCGAACTGCTAGGTTGCCAGGAGCAGGGACTGAGCAACAGGAGCTCACCCCGTCGCGGGGATTTGAACCGGCGACCTTCTGATTGGCAAGTCCTAGGCTCTGTGGTTTAACCCACAGCGCCACCTGCGTCCCTGCCTCCATATGTGGTGGACGTGCCCTAAAATAAAAAAAAAATGGGGATACTATATATGAAGAATTAAAGAAAATGTTAAGATTCACTTTCCCAAAAAAGCTAGAAATATGTTTATTGGTTCTATTAACAACAGACATCCCCTAAGAAAATAAAGGAATATTTTTGTATGCATTAACGGTGGCCAGGATAGTAAACATTGGAAAAGTAACATAACACCAACAAAATAAGAATGGGTCCTGAAGTTATCAGAATACCTCGAATTGGCCAAACTTACAGGTTTAATAAGAAATTATTCCAATGAGAAAATAAGAAGAGAGTGGGAAGTCTTCATAAATTATATGAAGAGAAACGATTCCCAGGTTCATATTTGGCTTAGCTTAGAATAAAAATCTTACAGGTAATTAGAATATTTTTCTAAAAATGTAATCATTACAAGCAGTGATATGAGAAATAAAGAACCACATGGGAAGTCATCTTTTTTCTTTTTTTTCTTTTCCTTTCTTTTCTTTTTTAGGAGAGTATAATGCTTATATTTTTGATTGCAGTTTACGTCATTATGTTTGTATCTTTGTATCTCTGGCTTTTTTCTGTTTTGGTATTATTTGCTTGTTTTATTTAGTGTTTGTTTGTATGACACATAACTATAAATAAAAGAAAAAAAGAAAAGGCCAGCCCAAACTTCTCCCTGTTTAATACTGTTATAGATTCAAGAGGGGGACCCCCCCAACCCTAAAAATGAATAAATGCTAGGATTTTGATTAATTGGGATATGGATTAAAGTGAGGCATCTGATCAAGATCTATATCTTAAAATAAGCTTAAAAATATATTTGCAAATTCTTGTTTCATGCCAGACATAAAGCAGCTGGCACATGTTTTGTTTTCCTGCACAAGGGCCCCATAGATTTATAACACCAGCAGGAGGCAAGTTTCTCAAAGTTATAGAAGGGAATTACAGGCTGTGGGAGCAAAGGTCATACAAATTACAGAATACAATCAAGCTGCAAAAACACTAATTAAGAGTTGGTAAATAGTTTACCATGAACTTCCCATCAGCCACATTTCCCCAAGGTTTAAGGTATCCTGAGAAGGTTAAAGGGCAAAGAGCTAATAGGAACAGCAGCTGGCTGGGAAAGGGGGTGTAAATTGAAGAGGTTTCTCTTTACTGAAGTTTCTTAGGAAAAGGCCTTTCCTTTCCTTCTAAAAATCTATCTATGTTATGTATGAAATATATTGGCTTAATGTAATTATGCAAAGGATGTAGAAAGTAAGAAATGTTAGATTCTTATGTTAGATTCTTATTTCATTGATGGTGTGTGAGAAGGTGAACTCAAGATCTCTGTTTATGACAAAAATTAAAACCATGCGCCATCTGCTTTAGCCATTTGCCCCTGTTGCCAGGGGCAGAAGGGCAAAAGAGCAAAAGGGCAAAAAGGGCAAAGGGTGATCTGGTAATTAAGGTGCCTTGTCAGGCAAATGTAAAATATATGACTACTTGTCTGCCATTTATGGATAGAAGGAAATATAGCTCTTTGTCTCCCATAAAAGGTAATAGGAAATGGGTGTATCTTTTATGATTGGTTCTAGCAAACAGCCAATAGGAATTTCAACCAGGCTGATTGGACAGAGGCAGCCAAAGGAGGAGTAAGGAGGCTGGGCTGAGGAAATATAAGTGCTGGCCACCAGGGCTGGAGTGTGCAGAGCTTTGGTAGCCATATACCACTGTGCCTATCATTTATTTGTCTGACAAATAAATTATTATTTTAATTTCTCTATTGCTGCGTTGAATATTTCATTCCAGCTAAGCGTTAACCACAAGCAGGGTGCTACAAAAGCACAAGCTTCAGAGCTGTGGCAGACAGGGCATTCCTGGGTTGGTCTATGCAAACCAGCCTGGCTGGCTTCATGAAGAACACGCCTGTTAACATTAGAATATTATTTTTTTAAGATCAGATAGAAATGGGTATTGCCCCTACTTCAACACAAGCCTTCCATTGTGAAAACGTGAACAAAGAGCTTTGGTGGCACACACTGGGCCAGGAGGCAGAGCAAGCAGCACTCCCATCACAGTACAGCTGGACCTTGGTTTTCAAACAACCTAGTCTTGAAGCCACGCTTTGGTTATCGAATGCTTTGTTTTTTGTTTTTTTTCCAATTCTTTTTATTGAGTTTCTCTTAAGAAAGAAAAAAAAGAAAAAGATCAAAAACAACAACAACAAATCAACAGATTAATAAACAATATCCGTACATAACGCAGGAATGACATTCATTACCATTTTTGTCCTTTTCCTTAAAACATTATATTTTAAAATATTTAAACCTTTTCCCTACACCTCCCTTGACCTCCTACCCTCCCGTTTTTGGGTTTCTTAATAAGAAGTTCTTTCTTTTTTCTGCAGCTATTAATTGTTACTGGTTTGCGCGTCGTAAGACTTATATCAAACCTGCTATAGTTTTTAAGTCTCTGTAGTTACCTTCAATGTATACCATAAATTTTTTCCAATCATTAACAAACTTTGTATTTTTTTGGTTTCTAATTTTTTGTGTCATTTTTGCTGACTCAACATACTCATATAATTTTGCTTGCCAATCTCTGATCATTGGGATATTTGGGCTCTTCCAATTTTGTGCAATTAATATTCTAGCAGCAGCCGTAGCATATTGGAAAAACATCTTATCTTCTTTTTTTATTTCGTCCCCAATTATTCCTAGTAAGAAGGCCTCTGGCTTTTTAGGGAAGGTGTATCTAAGTATTTTTTTTAACTCATTATATATAAGTTCCCAAAATTTCTTCATTGTTTCACAGGTCCACCACATATGGTAGAAATTACCTTCTTTAATTTTACACTTCCAGCAAGCCTTGTTTCCTGTTTTGTATATTTTCCCTAGTTTTGCCGGTGTGATGTACCACCTATACATCATCTTTTCCAAATTTTCTCTAAGTAAAACACATGCCGTGAATTTCATTCCACTAATCCATAAATTCGACCACTTTTCATATTCTATATTATGTCCGAGGTCCATTGCCCATTTTGTCATGACCTCCTTAATTTCTTCATCTTTAGTATCCCAATCTAATAATATGTTATACATTTTAGATAATAACTTGGATTTGCCTTCAATTATTTCAATCTGGAATTTAGATTTTTTCTCATTTAACCCTACTTTTTTATCTTCCTTCCAAACTGCATTTATTTGATGGAATTGCAGCCAGCCTGTTAACTTGTCTTTCAACTCCTCATATGTCCTCAATTTCCATCCACTTTCTGATCCTATCAGTAGGTCTTCATATGTCAGTCTTTCTCCTTCCATGTTTACTTTTTTGATTATTAGAATATCAATTGGGAATAACCACCAGGGTGTTTTCCATTCCAAAAGTTTTTTATTTCTCTCCCAGACTTCATATAGTGGCCCTCTAATAATGTGGTTTGAAAAACCTTTATGTACCTTTTCTTTATCTAGCCACAGATAGGCATGCTAACCGAACCTGTTGTTGAAGCCTTCCAAGTCTAGCAGGTCCGTATCTTCCAATCTTATCCAATCTCTAATCCAACAGAGACAGGAGGCCTCAAAATATAACTTCAGGTTAGGAACCGAGAAGCCCCCTCTTTCTTTCCGATCTGTTAGTAATTTGAATCTAATTCTCGGTCTCTTCCCATTCCATATAAATTTCGAAAGCGTTTTTTGCCAATCTTTAAACATTGAGGAGCCTCTAATCACAGGGATGTTTTGGAACAAAAATATCATTCTTGGGAGTATGTTCATTTTTATGGCCGCCATCCTTCCCATCCACGAAAGTTTTACTCTGTTCCACGTATCTAGATCTTTTTTGATCTCCTTCCATGTTGTGAGATAATTATCTTGAATTAGATTTATATTTTTTGTTGTTAGCCAAATTCCTAAATATTTTATTTTTTTAGCCACCTTAATTCCATTCTGTGTCTCCAGTTTTTCTCTTTCGTCTTTTTCCAAATTTTTAGTCAACATTTTTGTCTTTAATTTATTTAACTTGAAACCGGACAGCTTGCCATATTCTTCTAATAACTCCAAGGCCTTACTAACACTCTTCTGCGGTTCTTCCAGAGATAGCACCATATCATCTGCATATGCTTTTAGTTTGTATTCTTTCATTCCTATTTTGATCCCTCTAATCTCTGATGTTGCTCTAATCTTATTCGTTGTTACCTCTAATCCCATAATGAATAAAAGCGGGGATAGAGGGCATCCCTGTCTTGTTCCTTTTTCAATTTTAAATGAATTTGTTAAATTGTTATTTATAATCAGTTTGGCCGATTGGTTTGAATAGATCGATTTTATCCCTTCCATATATTCGCCTTCTAGCCCTGCTTTCTCCATGCTTTTTAACAAGAACAGCCATGAGACATTATCGAACGCCTTCTCTGCGTCTATGAAAATCAGCGCCACAGGTACCTCATTCCTACACTCCACATATTCTATGATGTTTATGATATGCCTCACATTATCTTTGAGAAACCTGTTTGGGAGGAATCCTGCTTGATCTTTATGTATTAAATTTACTAAGCACCTTTTCAGTCTGTTTGCCATCACTTCTGCAAAAAATTTATAGTCGTTATTTAATAATGATATAGGCCTATAGTTTTTGATATTTAATTTGTCCGTGTCCGGTTTAGGGATCATCGTAATATGGGCCTCTTTCCACGTTACCTCCTCTTAGTATGTTATTCATAAGATCACATAACACTGGCGTTAGTTGGTTTTCTAATATTTTATAGTATTTGGCTGGCAGTCCGTCTGGTCCTGGGGCTTTCCCTAGTTTCATCTTCCTTATCGTATCCTGGATCTCTTCTGCATTTATAGGTTTATTTAGTTGAATTCTTTCTTCCTCTGTTGTGGTCTTCCCACTGTAGTTTTCAAAATATTCTTCTATCCGGGTTGTCTCTTTGTCTTCCGTTTTGTACAAGTTCTCATAAAATTTAAGAAATTTTTCCTTTATTTCTTTTGGGTCTTCTATCACTTGTTCCTCTATTCTTATCCTATTTATTACATTTTGTTTTTGCCTTTTTCGCAGTTGCCAAGCTAATAATTTACCCGTTTTATTAGCCGATTCAAAATATTTTTGTTTCATCAGCTTAATTTTCCATTCAATTTCTTGACTTGTTAAAATTGAATATTGTGTTTGTAACATTTTTATTGTTTGTATATTTAGTTCGTCTTTCGGGTTTGTTACTAATTTTTTCTCACATTCTCTTAGCTGGCTAAGGATTTCCTCTTTCTTTTGTTCTCTTACTTTCTTCTTATAGCTGTTTTGCTGAATAAAAAAACCTCCTAGCACTGCCTTACTGGCGTCCCAGACTACATCTATACTTGTTTCTTTATTGAGATTCAGACTAAAGTAGTCTTTTAGAGTGGCTTTGGTCTTTACAATAACATCTTCACTCTCTAGTAAGTATTCATTCATTCTCCATCTAAACCCGCCTTGAGATACACCTTTTATTTTGAAGACTATTGAGTTATGATCGGATAGAGTTCTAGGTTGAATTTCACACTTAGGTGTTCTTAATGTGAGTTCTCTTGAGATCCAGATTTGATCAATTCTGCCCCAGCTCTTATGTGGCTCTGAGAAGAAGGTGAATTGCTTCTCAGTTGGGTGTTTATATCTCCAAATGTCTACTAGATCTAAATTTTCCTCTAAGTTGTTAAAGGATCTTGGCAGCTTCCCTTGATTACCTTTTTTCTTTTCTGATTGTCTATCTATTTCTGGTGCCGGTACTCCATTAAAATCACCCAGTAATATCGTCTTGTTACACTCTAACTCCAATAGTATTTGTTCCAGTTTCTTAAATAACTCCAATTTATTCAGGTTCGGGGCATATATGTTTATCACGTTGAGTTTTTCACCCTGAAAGTTAATTTGAACCCCCAAAATCCTTCCTTCATCATCTTTGCAAATTAACTTGGGTTCCCATTTTTCTTTGACATATGTCACTACCCCTCTTTTTTTTCCGGCAATGGAGTTTATAAACTCAACGCCTAATTTTTTATTTATGAGGATATGTTTATGCTTTTTAGTCATGTGTGTCTCCTGTATACATATCAGATCAAGGTTCTTTCTTTTCAAAACATTCACGATTTTATTCCTTTTGGTTATCGAATGCTTTGGAAGTCGAATGGACTTCCAGAACGGATTCCGTTCAACTTCCAAAGTACGACTGTAGATCACAAAGAACAAAATATGTATTTTAGGGTGAAGTGAAAGAACAGGGAGAATAGGGGAGTAAGTTCTTTAGTTACTTTCATGGAGTGAAGAAGTAAAAATGCAGAATGAGGATTTGTTTGGCCTTGGTTCCTCTGTGTCCAAGAGGACTTGAGAGTTATGTGTGCAATTTAAATTCATGCAACATCTGAGGGATAGATGTGGACAGAGGCCCCTAGAGGATAGCAGCACTAATTCTAGTGGGAGATGTGGTGGACATAGGGAGGACATGCACAGATGGTGAAGGAAGAGAAAGGAGTAATGGGGGGGGGGACAAAGCGCAACAATTCACCAACATCCCATCAAGTATTGCTCACTACTGTGGGCAGGAAACAGTGATATTAGGGGGGGGGGAATAAAACCCATGTGAGCGCTAGTGCCCCAGAATGGACATTTGTACCCACTTTTTTTATGAAAAAAATATTTATTAGAAGTTTTAGAAATTACAGAAAAAAGAAGAAAAAAGAAAAAGAAACAGTAAAAAGTTTAACAAAACATACATTACAATTACAATAAAAAGGCAATACAAAAATACAAAAAAAGAAAAGAAAAACACATTAAACACACACATCCAATATTCCATATCTTTACCTTTCATTAACTTGTTTCATCGACCTCCTCACACCTCCCTTTTTTGTATTCTATTTCAATTAACTATTTCAGCAAATTCTTTCCATCTTACTCAATTTTTGTTCTAGAATTTATCTTAACGGTCTAACCTTAAATTTTTCATTTTGCCCCGTTACCAATCCACTTTTACTTAATTCTTTATTACATTTCTGCTAAGACCATATAACTTCATTCCAGCATCCTTCTAACATTAATTTTACAATGTTTTTGTAGATAAGCTTTAAATTTTTTCCAATCTTCTTCCACCGACTCTTCTCCCTGGTCTCGGATTCTGCCAGTCATTTCCGCCAGTTCCATATAGTCCATCAACTTCATCTGCCATTCTTCCCTGGTGGGTAGATCTTGTGTCTTCCAATACTTTGCAATAAGTATTCTTGCTGCTGTTGTGGCGTACAAGAAAAAAGTCCTGTCTTTCTTTGGCACCAATTGGCTGACCATGCCCAGGAGAAAGGCCTCTGGTTTCTTCGGGAAGGTATATTTAAATACCTTTTTCATTATAGATCATCTCCCAGAATGCCTCAATTTTTGGGCACGTCCACCAAAGGTGAAAGAATGTACCTTCAGTTTCATTACATTTCCAACATTTATTGTCGGGCAAGTGATAAATTTTTGCAAGCTTGACTGGTGTTATGTACCACCTATAGATCATTTTCATTAAATTCTCCTTTAAGGCATTACATGCCGTAAGCTTCATACCTGTGGTCCATAACTGTTCCCAGTCAACTATCATGATGTTGTGCCTAACATCTTGTGCCCATTTAATCATAGCAGATTTCACCGTTTCATCTTGAGTATTCCATTTCAGCAACAAGTTATACATTCTTGACAAATTCTTAACTTTAGGTTCTAACAGTTCTGTTTCCAATTTTGATTTTTCCACCTGGAAGCCTACTTTTTTGTCCAAGTTATATGCCTCCATTATTTATGAAGCCAATCTCTCACTCTGTTTTTCAATTTTTCAAAACTCTGCAATTTTAACCTGTCTCCCTCTTGCTCCAGAATTTCCCAATACTTCGGCCATTTGGCCTCCATATTGAGTTTTTTCAATGCCTTCGCTTCCATTGGTGACAACCATCTTGGGGTCTTATTTTCTAACAAGTCCTTGTATCTTATCCAAACATTAAACAATGCTTTTCTGATAATGTGATTCTTAAAGGCTCTATGAACTTTAACCTTGTCATACCACAAATATGCATGCCAGCCAAATACATTGTTAAAACCTTCCAGATCCAAAACATCAGTATTTTCAAGAAGCATCCATTCTTTCAGCCAGCAAAATGCGGCTGATTCATAATAAAGTTTAAGGTCTGGCAGGGCAAATCCATCTCTTTCTTTAGCATCTGTTAATATCTTAAATTTTATTCTAGGCTTCTTGCCCTGCCAGACAAATCTAGAGATATCTCTCTGCCACTTCTTGAAACAATCCATTTTGTCCACAATTTGCAATGTTTGAAACAAAAACAGCAACCTTGGCAATACATTCATCTTTATGACAGCAATTCGGCCTAACAATGATAGTTTCAAATTTGTCCAAATTTCTAAATCCTTTTTCACTTCAGACGAACATTTTTCATAGTTATCCTTAAATAAGTTCACATTCTTAGCAGTCATATTAACCCCTAAATATTTCACTTTCTAAACCAGTGTCAGTCCTGTCTCCTTCTGGAACCTATCTCTCTCAATCTCAGTTAAATTCTTCTCTAAAACCTTAGTTTTCATCTTATTCAGCTTAAAACCTGCTACCTGACCAAATTCTTGAATTAGTTCTAATACTCTTTTAGTACTAGATTCTGGCTCCTGTAAAGTCAATACCAAATCATCAGCAAATGCTTTCAATTTGTACTGTTTTGCCCCCACTTGAATACCTTTTACCAATTGGTCCCTTCTAATATAAGGACCGATATAAAAAGCAATGGGGAAATTGGGCAACCTTGTCGAGTTCCTTTCTCAATCTTAAACTCTTCCGTAACTACGTTATTCACAATTAATGTAGCCTTCTGTTCTGAATAAATTGCACCTATACCATTTCTAAAACCTTGACCAACCCCCATCCCCAATAAATTCTTCTTCATAAAACTCCAAGAGATGTTGTCAAAGGCTTTCTCCGCGTCCACAAATATCCAAACTGCTTTGGTATTGATCTTCACTTGTAATTTTTCTAAAATGTTAATTATATTCCTCGTATTGTCAGACAAGTGTCTGCCCGGAAGAAAGCCCACTTGGTCTTTATGAATTTCTTCTGTTAACACCTTTTTCAACCTTTTAGCCAAAATGTCTGCAAAAATTTTATAATCCACATTAAGCAGTGATATGGGGCGGTAGTTCTTAAGCTGTGTCTTTTCAGACTCTGTTTTCAGTATAAGTGTAACATAAGCTTCCTTCCACGACTCTGGTGCCCTTTTCCCTTCCAATATTTCATTACAGACTTCCTTTAAAGGTTGTATTAACCATTCTTTCAAAGATCTATAATATATTGAAGTCAATCCATCCAGACCTGGTGATTTGCCTAGTTGCATATTCTGAATGACCCCTTCTACTTCCTGTTCCGTTATTTTATAATTCAACATTAATTTATTTTCTTGGGAAATTTTTTGTAGTCCATTCGTTTTCAGAAATTTATCAATATCCATTTCTTTCTGCTTCTCCTGTGTATATAGTTGTTTAAAATACCTCTGGAAACACTTTCTAATTTCCACTGGATTCTGTATAAACTTTCCTTCCACTTCCAAATTCGTAATGGTATTAAGTTTTTGTCTTTTTCTTCATTTGCCAAGCCAACAGTTTCCCGCACTTATTTGCCGATTCACATTTGTACCCCACTTTTAAAATGTGCCAAAGGGGCTTACAAAAAATAGTAAAAAGTATATAAATTTTAAAATGGAACAATTTAAAACAGGCCAGCAGAAGAGCATAAAACACCAACAAGAACAGCTAAAATCAAGCAAATGCTTGACTGGGGAGGGGGGGTATTTCATAGAATCATAGAATCATAGAGTTGGAAGAGACCACAAGGGCCATCGAGTCCAACCCCCTGCCAAGCAGGAAACACCATCAGAGCACTCCTTTTTCTCTGTTGCCACCTCAGAGAAAGGCCTCCTAATGCAGAACTTAATGCATGGCAACTTCAAAATGCCCATTGCATTTAGTGGGCTGATTGTATCAGACGGCTGAGTGCCTGTGGATTCTAGGATTTCCTGGATGAGGTTGTAGGAAATTTCTCACAGTAAGGCCATTTTCATTTAATTCTTGCAGAAAGAAACAAGCGCTTGTCACAGCAGACCTGACCAGTGAGAGCAGATCAGGCTGTTTTATGGATCTATTGTGTGTTATCAGCTCGAGGTTGTCTTCCTTCCTAATGGGAATGGCCAACTTTTGTATCTGGGGCACCACTCCTCCGTTCTCTGTACAGTGAGCAAGGTGCAAGGGCAATAGTGCATTTTCCACCACAGATCAACCCTTTTGAGAGTGGCAGCACCTGGTCTGTTGAGAGTGGGGACACAACACGTCTGGAAATAATTTTCCTTTGCTTAGAAGAATAAGATGACAAAATTTAAAATACATGAAACCTTGATTCAGATTCAATATGGCCTTTCAGAGCCATCTAGAATTATTGTGGACTGTGGTATCATGTAGCTGGTTCTGGCTTTAAAGGATCATGTAACAGAAACTAGATGTTGCCCATGTGCCTTTGCTAGGCTGATGATTACACAGGGCTGGATCTTCTCCGTGGTAAAGGAAAAGGACCCCTGGATGGTTAAGTCCAGTCAAACTTGACTATGGTGTGTGGTGCTCATCTTGCTTCAGGCTGAGGGAGCTGGCATTTGTTCACAGACAGCTTTCCGGGTCATGCAGCCAGCATGACTAAACCGCTTCTGGTACAACAGGACACTGTGACAGAAGCCAGAGCGCACGGAAACGCCATTTACCCCTTACCTTCTCGGTGGTGGCTTTATGTGTATAGGAGACTCTGATTTTTTTAGCATCAGCATGTAATTTCAGGAAGCTTGCCAATACTTTTCTGTTCACTAGGCTATTGGCTGATATTGAAGTATAGTTTTAGGTGTTGATTGATTGTAAGCTTTGAGTGGGAAAGTAGGAAGGAAGGTTCAGATGGTTTTTTTATATTAAAGATGTATTGTAGAGGCAGAATTGATTAGCTATAGACTCAATTTTTGGCACCGAAAAGCTGTAAAAATGTTCTTATTTCCAGCCCAGTGCCTTGACTTGAAAACAGCCTTTGACTTGAAAACAGGCAATGTATAGCCTTGAAAGCATTACAAATTACAGGGAAATCCTGTCAGATTATCTTTCTTTCTTTCATCAACACAAAAAGTCATAAAATCTCTAGGTAGAGTATTTTACATGAGGGCAGGGAGGAGATTTCTTGGGAGAGCAGTTTAGTTTGCATGAGTCTGCTAAGGAGTTTAATTTTTCATACCCTTCATTAAAAAGGACCACAGGGAGTAGCAAGTATGAGGCAGCAGAGCTTTAAATATGTTGCAGATGTGCTCACAGTGCGGTTTGGGGAGCAGAGTCAGAAATCATTTGGCTGCAGAGCTGTCTGCCTCTTGCATTAGTTTCCTGTTAAAATCTCTTCCTAAAAAGCTAGGTCTTCAAAGTTACATGTAGGAAACGTTCACACAGGGTGTGTTTTTTGTATGATGTACTTTGAAGGAAGCATGATTGCAGGAGCAGAAATTGTGTTTTATTAGCTAATTGAAAATCCACAGTCTCCAAAGAATTTTAAGAGTGAGTCACCATCTCATCAAAGGTATTCAACCTTCTCAGACCCTGGAAGCACCTTTCCTCCTGAACCTGTAATTTTAATTTTCCAATATTGCTACTACTAATCCTGCCGATCCTCCATGGGACATCAGCACTCTGTGCATGGTTGTGCCCCCATCCCAGTTTGATCCTCAGCAGTTCCTGTGGTAGAAAAGCAAACAAGCAGGGACCTGCCAGTGTGGTGTAGAGAGCCAGTGGAGCGGTAGACTCGTAATCTGGTGAACCGGGTATGCGTCTCCACTCCTCCACATGCAGCTGCTGGGTGACCTTGGGCTAGTCATACTTCTCTGAAGTCTCTCAGCCCCACTCACCCCACAGAGTGTTTGTTGTGGGGGAGGAAGGGAAAGGAGAATGTTAGCCGCTTTGAGACTCCTTCGGGTAGTGATAAAGCGGGATATCAAATCCAAACTCTTCTTCTTCTTCTGCCTCCTTCACCAAGTATCAAATAATATGGCATCTGAAAGTGGTACCTCACTCCACTTTTTGTTTTTGGGGAAGGAGCAGCATTGTGTGAGAATTAAGTGACTGTCCAAAGGCCTCCAGGTGAAGCATCCATGGCACACATTACATTTGGTATGTGTACATAATGTGAAGTTTTTCCTCCATAGAATCATAGAATCATAGAGCTGGAAGAGACCACAAGGGCCATCATGTCCAACCCCCTGCCAAGCAGGAAACACCATCAGAGCACTCCTGACATATGGTTGTCAAGCCTCTGCTTAAAGACCTCCAAAGAAGGAGACTCCACCACACTCCTTGGCAGCAAATTCCACTGTCGAACAGCTCTTACTGTCAGGAAGTTCTTCCTAATGTTTAGGTGGAATCTTCTTTCTTGTAGTTTGGATCCATTGCTCCGTGTCCGCTTCTCTGGAGCAGCAGAAAACAACCTTTCTCCCTCCTCCTCTATGTGGCATCCTTTTATATATTTGAACATGGCTATCATATCACCCCTTAACCTCCTCTTCTCCAAGCTAAACATGCCCAGCTCCCTTAGCCGTTCCTCATAAGGCATCATTTCCAGGCCTTTGACCATTTTGGTTGCCCTCCTCTGGACACGTTCCAGTTTGTCAGTGTCCTTCTTGAACTGTGGTGCCCAGAACTGGACACAGTACTCCAGGTGAGGTCTGACCAGAGCAGAATACAGTGGCACTATTACTTCCGTTGATCTAGATGCTATACGCCTATTGATGCAGCCCAGAATTGCATTGGCTTTTTTAGCTGCTGCATCACACTGTTGGCTCATGTCAAGTTTGTGGTCAACCAAGACTCCTAGATCCTTTTCCCATGTACTGCTCTCAAGCCAGGTGTCACCCATCTTGTATTTGTGCCTCTCATTTTTTTTGCCCAAGTGCAATACTTTACAGTTCTCCCTGTTAAAATTAATCTTGTTTGTTTTTGCCCAGTTCGCTAATCTGTCAAGGTCGTTTTGAAGTGTGATCCTGTCCTCTGGGGTGTTAGCCACCCTTCCCAGTTTGGTGTCATCTGCAAATTTGATCAGGATGCCCTTGAGTCCATCCTCCAAGTCGTTGATAAAGATGTTGAATAAGACCGGGCCCAAGACCCTGTGGCACCCCACTAGTCACTCTTCTCCAGGATGAAGAGGAACCATTGATGAGCACCCTTTGGGTCCGGTCAGTCAGCCAGTTACAAATCCACTGAGTGGTAGCATAGTCAAGACCGCATTTTACCAGCTTCTTTACAAGAATATCATGGGGCACCTTGTCAAATGCCTTGCTGAAATCAAGGTAGGCTACATCCACTGTGTTCCCTTCATCTACCAGGCTTTTAATTCTGTCAAAAAACGAGATCAGGTTAGTCTGACATGACTTATTTTTCAGAAATCCATGCTGACTATTGGTGATCACAGCATTCCTTTCTAGGTGCTCACAGACCTTTTGCTTAATGATCTGCTCCAGAATCTTCCCTGGTATTGATGTCAGACTGACTGGGCGGTAATTATTTGGGTCCTCTCTTTTCCCCTTTTTGAAAATAGGGACAACATTTGCCCTCCTCCAGTCTGCTGGGACTTCGCCTGTTCTCCAGGAATTCTCAAAGATGATTGCCAGTGGTTCTGAGATCACATCTGCCAGTTCTTTTAATACTCTTGGATGCAGTTCATCTGGCCCTGGAGACTTGAATACATCTAAACTAGCCAAGTATTCTTGTACTATCTCCTTAGTTATTCTGGGCTGTGTTTCCTCTGCTGAATCATTTGCTCCAAATTCTTCAGGTTGGGCATTGTTTTCTTTATCGGAGAAGACTGAGGCAAAGAAGGCATTGAGGAGTTCAGCCCTTTCTGTGTCCCCTGTTTGCATTTCACCATCTTCTCCTCTGAGTGACCCCATTGTTTCTTTGTTCTTCCTTTTGCTATGAACATACCCATAAAAGCCTTTTTTGTTGCTTTTAACCTCTCTAGCAAGCCTGAGTTCATTCTGTGCTTTAGCTTTTCTGACTTTGTGTCTACACTTGCTGGCTATTTGTTTGAATTCCTCTTTGGTGGTTTCCCCCCTTTTCCATTTTTTGTACACATCCTTTTTTAATCTTAACTCAGTTAAAAGTTCTTTAGATAGCCACCCTGGCTTCTTTAGGCACCTTCCATGTTTCCGTCTCATTGGTATTGCCTGAAGTTGTGCTTTTACTATCTCCCTCTTAACAAACTCCCAGCCATCATGAACTCCCTTTCCTTTTAGTATTACTGTCCATGGGATCTCACCCAGCACTTCCCTAAGTTTTATGAAGTCGGCTTTCTTAAAGTCAAGAAATTGAGTCCTAGTATGCAAGTCCAGTACAGGACTTGCATCCAGAGCCCGGTATGAGCTAAACAGGGACTCAGTCTCTCTCTTTCTGAGTAACATCTTCTTGCATAAACTATGTTGTTAGTACCAATGTACTCCAGATTCTAAAATACCCTCAGCAGGAATTCTGCCCTCCCATTGGCATGAAAATCCACTGGGAGGTTATCCTTAATGGCATCCCATATGAACTGCTTGCGTAGGAGATTTGATGTTTTGTTGCCCTTAATTGCAGATGTTGTCACCTGCAAACAAAACTTCTCTCTTTGACTGCAGAGCTGATCTAGAAGGAACATGCAGTTGTGGTTATATTAAGCTATTTTTCTAGAAATCTCTAAGCAGGGCTTCTGCCCTGAATAAAAAAACAACAACCCTAGATCAGTTCTAGAGCACAGCCCTCAGCCAAATTTAGGGGTGGTTACACACAACTGTTTTACCACACCTGATGTGTTGTAACATTCTCCTTGCAGTGAAAGAGCTCACCCTAAAATAATGTGGCCATCTTATTGGTTCCCAATAAGCTTTTTTTAAAAAAGAAGACATCTTTCCTCTAGCCCCTTTAGCTTATTCATGGATTTCTGAGACTAGCAAACATTGTAAGATTAACCATAAAACAACACTAATGCATTTTTAAAAAAATCCAAAATGATAGTGTCTTTGCAAACCTTATTATACTATAAGTATTCATGGACTTTCATAGATGTATTAAAATCTTAGATGGCAGCTATATAAAAGGAGAAAACTGTAAGGTGCGCAGACAATGGCATTGAGAGGCACTGCTTACAATCAGTGATAATTAGAGCTCAAGTGTATGCTAAATAGACACACTTTGTACTCTAGCAGCCTAGTGATAATTGACTGTATAGCATTGAGATTATTGTATTTATACCTATAGTGCACAGGGAACTGCTCTCAAGAAGCAGTGCTAGATAACAGATGTAGTATAATTAAAGAAAAACCCCTTGGCTCAATTTAACCCAGAAGTGATGACATTGAATCATAGAATCATAGAGTTGGAAGAAACCACAAGGGCCAAGCAGGAAACACTTCTTGTTGAATTCAGCTCTTTCACATTACTCTCCTGTAGTTCCTTTGATCTGGGAAAAGCATCTTAAGGACAAGTTAAAGAGTGCCTTTGGAGATGGAAATATTCTCTAATGGTTTATGGCTCTTGCCGTTTTTGATGTCAGATTTGTGTCCATTTATGTGCACAGTCTATTATGCATAGACTGGCCTGTCTGTCCTATGTAGAACGTAGCAGGATAGTGTTGGAAGATAATGGTATAAATCACATGCCATTGGAGGATGAAGAGGTGGACAAACTCCTGAGGTTGTGGAGGGCATTGCTTAGTCCTTTTTTTGTTTTGTTTTGTTTTATTAAATTTGCTTAATAACATAACATTATTTTTTATATTCTATAAAACAAAGAATACTGTCAGGGAACTGCCATCAGTGTCCGAGGGAGAGAGCAAGCTCCAAAGGGATCCCAGAGAGCGTCCCGGGAGTGGGAGAGGCAGCCCGTCTTCTGGGGAAGAGAATCAGCGTAGCTCCAGTGGAGAAGGGGGGCAGATGGGGGAATCGGCGAGGCCATGATTCCTTGCCGGGGACCAGCGGGGAGAGGAAGGGTCCTCCACTGCCTACGCCCTCCTTGCGCAGAAGGCTTCCGCACAGGGAGAGTAGGTGAAGACTTGGCATCAAAGAGCTTCTTTGCTGGAAGAAGTTTAAGAAACGCCCACTGACGGATTCTGCCAGCGATTGAGACAGTCACAGGCGAGTGGCTGCCCGGACAGGAAAGGTTCACTCAGGTAACCCAGCCAGAGATTGGGACAAGCTTATGCACGAGCAACCCCTAGAACCATGACAAATACAAAACAAAATTCACTCATACTACAATGTATAACTACATAACATTAATATATATGGTTTCTGAAAAAGGCTTACATAACAAAATCAATTCAAAATACTACCCGGTTTACCTTACTTACTTACTTACTTACTTATTTATTTATTTATTTATAATTCCCCCCTCCCCCTCCCCTGCTTGGTCCTGTTATAATGCTACCAGAGTACAAAGTTGGGATTGGTTCCCCATATCTAAATCTATGTTACATGACTTGTTGTATTTGCTTAGACAGCTACTCACGAGCAACAAACTGCCTCCCAAGCAGTTGTGTGCGGTGAAATTTTTCAAAGAGGAACAAGCAAATCACTAGAGAAATAATGACACTTGGACAAGTTAAAGACCAAAATGCAAGGGACTGGCCCTTCTGCTCCTCCAGTGCTGCTTTTTTCTTCCCCAAGGGAACTCGCCCTGGTCTTATTTGCTGGGGGGGGGGGTGTGATGGGGCAAAGGAAGAGCAGTGGGTGCTGAGAACAATCACTATCAGGAAGAACCACTGGATGAACTGCCTCACAGCCATTTCCTCCCCTTCCCCATATTCCTTGCGAGCCCCACCCCTCCCTTCATCAGTTACCCCCCCCCTCCCATCCCTCCCAGGTACATTCTCCCTCTTCCCCTCACCCTTTAAACACATCCTCCCCACCTCCACCCTGCTCTCCCTGTAAGGAGAACATCGCCTCCTCCCACTTCCCCTCATGCAACTGCCACCCAGGGGTGCCCTAGTAACCCTGCCCCCCCCCCCACTCACTGGGTGATACCTCCCCCCACTTACTGACAGCAACAGCATTTCTGTGCAGCACTGGCCTCCTCACTACTCTGTTGCATTGGCCTTGGCAAAGCCTCACAGCTCAGTGGTGCATGCGCAGATGCATCCTCTAAGGAGGGAAGCATTTCTTCATCTGAGTCCCTCGTCATACTTTCTAATTAAAGTACAGACGCACGGTATGGTCTTTGTGTTCACCTCACACTTCACTTGCATGCTTTTAATTGCCACAGAAAAAACCTGTGTGGTGTTATCTTCAGAACACAAGGAGACACATTAAACATCAAGCACCGAATGCCCGCAATCCACGTGTAGTTACTTTGCCCGATGGACCAGCTATTGTTTTACTGCTCCTCAGCTCCAGCTGCTCCCAGTGGGGACTCATCAGCCATAAGCGGAAGCCAACACAGGGCTGCACAAAATGGACTTGCGATGGGTTTAGCAGGAAACGAACCAAGAGAACAGTCCTCAAGCAGATTGTCACTTCAGAGAGATAAAGATCACAATATAAAAAGTGAACAAGTTGGAGTAAAAGGTACACACTTTAATACTCAAATTTAGTGGGAATGTTGAGGGGACTAGCCTGGTTCCACTAGTCCACTGGGCGCACACCAATGCTCCTAAGGCCTGTTCAAAGGAAATGCCGTTGTCCATAGCATCATAGAATAGAATCATAGAGTTGGAAGAGACCACAAGGGCCATCGAGTCCAACCCTCTGCCAAGCAGGAAACACCATCAGAGAACTCCTGACATATGGTTGTCAAGCCTCTGCTTAAAGACCTCCAAAGAAGGAGACTCCACCACACTCCTTGGCAGCAAATTCCACTGTCGAACAGCTCTTACTGTCAGGAGGTTCTTTCTAATGTTTAGGTGGAATCTTCTTTCTTGTAGTTTGGATCCATTGCTCCGTGTCCACTTCTCTGAAGCAGCAGAAAACAACCTTTCTCCCTCCTCTATGTGACATCCTTTTATATATTTGAACATGGCTATCCTATCACCCCTTAACCTCTTCTTCTCCAGGCTAAACATGCCCAGCTCCCTTAGCCATTCCTCATAAGGCATCGTTTCCAGGCCTTTGACCATTTTGGTTGCCCTCCTCTGGACACGTTCCAGTTTGTCAGTGTCCTTCTTGAACTGTGGTGCCCAAGACCAGATGCTTGGAAGCTGTGGCTGGATGGTTTCGTGGGAGCCGATTGAAACTAAATCCTTCGAAGACAGAGGTCCTATGGATGGGTTGGGATGGCATGGGGATGAGGGACCAACTCCCTTCTCTTGCGGGGGCCCAATTAGTGCCACTGCCTTCCGTTAAGAGTTTGGGTGTAATCCTTGATACCTCCCTTTCCATGGAGGCGCAAGTTACAGCAACAGCCAAGGCGACATTTTTCCACCTTCGCCGCATCAAGCAGTTGGTCCCTTACTTCTCCCGCCCCAACCTGGCCACAGTGATCCATGCGACGGTCATCTCCAGGCTTGACTACTGTAATTCGCTCTACGCGGGGCTGCCCTTGAAGCTGTCCCAGAAACTCCAGCGGGTGCAAAATGCTGCAGCGAGGCTCCTCACGGGGTCTCTGCCATGGGAGCATATTCACCCAGTGCTTTTCAAGCTGCACTGGCTCCCGGTGGAGTACAGGGTCAGATTTAAGGTGTTGCTTTTGACCTTTAAAGCCCTTCAAGGCCTAGGACCCTCGTACCTATGGGACCGCCTCTCCCGGTATGCCCCACGGAGAGCCTCAAGGTCCATAAATAGCAACACCCTAGTGGTCCCGGGCCCTAAGGAAGTCAGATTAGCCTCAACCAGAGCCAGGGCCTTTTCAACTCTGGCTCCGGCCTGGTGGAATGCTCTGCCTCATGAGACCAGGGCCCTGCAGGATCTGATTTCTTTCCGCAGGGCCTGTAAGACAGAGTTGTTCTGCCTGGCCTTTGGCTTGGAGCCAATTTGATTCCCTCACTCTTTTTCTTTTTTCTTTTCCTTCTCCTACTGCGATGAGGCTACATTTTAGTATTTTAATGTTTCAATATTTTAATGTTGTATTTTAATTTTGTTTTTAAGTTGTAATCATTCAACTTGTTTTTATTATTGCTTGTAAGCCGCTCTGAGCCCGGCCCTGGCTGGGGAGGGCGGGGTATAAATAAAAATTATTATGACTATTATTATTATTATTAGTGGGGTAGGGTGGAGAGAGAAATAATGGAAATGAGATGCAGATAAAATCTATCCAGCTTAGACTCACTTTTTCCTCTAAATTTGTTTTGTAATTATCTTTGCGTTTCTGTGCTTTTGATCCTTAAGGTGCAGGTTTTTATGGTTTGCTGAAGAAAGGGGTATACCCTCCATAAAACAAATAAAATTCTCTTGCATGCAATATACAGGTGTCAGGTAGTAGTAGAAGTATATTGAGTCTTTCTCATACATCAAATTTTTCCAGGCAACAAACAACTCAATTATCCTAAAATAGTCGTCCAGTTTGTTTCACTGCAGGAAAGCATAGCAAGCTTCAGTAAAAAGGATCAGAAAATTAATTCTTTGTTTCATATGTGAACCTTACCCTCTTGGATTTGCTAATAGCAGGCTATAAATGTCAGGAAAGAAATCTCAGGGGAAAATACATTAAAATACCACAGGATAAATATTTAGAGTACAGAAATCAAGTCATTCTATCAGAGCTCAAGTGCAACGCTTTGGAAAAATGACTAATTCATGTGGGGTTTTTTATTTGCACAGCAAAATGTCAAATATCTATGGGGCTCATGCAGATCAGGCCACAGTATCAGTTTATGTGAATGACCAATGGTGAAATAATTCTTAGCTGAGATGAAAGTCATGCTCCCATGATGTTAATGGACACTCACTTGCTGATTCACAATGTTTGCACATATACAAATGACTAAATTTCCTATCTAAATGGCATCATTTGCATTCAACGCTATGTTGGCATGTAGGACTTTTCATTTCAGCTGCAGTTCTACTCCCAGACTGGGAACAGTGGAGACTGTAGTCACCACGGCATCCTCAGCCCTGCCATTTGTGGGACAGGAGGGGGGAAAGTGCTTGTTTGCTGCACCAGATCCCAGACTGGCACAGTGAAGAGGCTCAATGTGCGCCCACTGCCATCCCGTGCCAGCAGTAGGACCGGCTCAGAATCCAGCAGATCCTGTGCTGGCTTCCCCCTGCCTCTGAAATGCCCCCCTGTGATACTGCCAGCAGTAGCTTCTTTTTGTTGTTGGGGTGGGCACATCAAGGCACTCTTTGCTGTTAGAACTCCCCCACCAGAAGAGGCTGGCAGCATGGGTGTAGCCAGGATTTACATTGGGGGGCAGGCTTCATGTTAGAGAGCCCTGAACCTCCGTTAGTTGAGTATTTTTATTGATTTACCTGCTTGGGGGGTGGCAGCTGCCCCCTGCCCCACCTCCCCTTGGCTAGACCCATGCTAGTAAGGGTGGTGGATCAAAGAGGCTGGCAGGCAGCAGACAAAATGGCAGGTAAATGGTTACAAAAGCTAACAGAGATCAAACATGCAGGCAGGGAGAAAATGCACACTATCTCGAGCAATGCCAGAAAGTGACACAGAGAAGTCTGGAGTCTGCCTCCTGCCTCACGCTTGACCTGGAAGCATTTACAGACATATCAGGTCAGGTGGCATTAAAGGGCTGTCTGCAAGGTGAAGTTACGCAACCTTGAGGAGTATCAACCCAGAGACCTGGAGCTTCTGGTTTGGATCTTAGGAAATCAATATGTACTGAATATTCAGACAGGGTCAGAACCATGCCTACTCACTCCACCCGAGATTTCTCTGCATTCAGTGTTAATGTGAAAGGGACAATTGCAATAGGGCCAACAGACAGAGATTTACTCTGCCCTCTGCACATTCACTGAACACAGTAGGGTGGAGAATATGCATGTAGACTTAGTTTGGCTATCCATTCTGAGCGGGAGCTGTGGGGAAAAATGAGGACATGACCCATATCTGTGATATGCTGAGATGGAGTAAGTTCCCAATTTTCTGTAAGAACAGCAAGTTCAGAACAACTCAAGCCAATAAGCAATGTAAGATGGGTGACATAGACTTGCTGTCATCTAAGGGTCTACAGAGTTCCAAATGCCCTGTAAGTTTCCATGCACAAGTTTCCTGTTTCCCACTCCCTAATAACAAAGAAAGCAATGCCCCCCTGTGAACACAGTCATATGGGAATCCTAAATACAGACAGAAGCAGGCTGTGTAGATTTCCCTGCCTACAGAAGCATAATTTATTATTTCAGGTTAACAACCTTTAAGTGGCAACCTCTGAAATAATGGGCAGAGCAATCCAACACTCCATACATTGTACTGGAGGTTTGGATTGAGCAAACTAGTTACTCTGCCAGCCATGGGCGTAGCCAAGGGGAGCATGGGGGCAGCTACCCCCCCCCCCCAATCAAGTAAGACAATAGAAATAACTGACAGGTCAGTTCTGCCCCCCCAACATCCCCCCCATAGGACACACCTAGTTTTTTGGGGGGGAAATAAAGGGAAAAATTTTTTCCTTTATTTCCCCCCCTCCAAAAAAACAGGTCAGGGAACAGCGGGATGGCGGTGCTGCGCCTCCCCGCTGTCCCCCGAGCTTGTGGGGCTGGCCGATGTCTGCCCGAAGCGCAGGGCGCTCTGCTTCAGTGCGCTCCGTGCAGCAGGCTGCTATCTGCAGCCTAGGGAGCCCTGCGGGAACTCCCGCAGGGCTCCCCACGCTGCGGATGTCTGCCCGGTGGGAGGGGCGCTCTGCTTCAGGGCGCCCCGTGTGCTGGGCAGCAGGCTGCTATCCGCAGCCTAGGGAGCCCTGCAGGAACTCCCGCAGGGCTCCCCAGGCTTGCTGATAGCTTCCTGAAGCCTGGAGAGCGAGAGGGGTGGGTGCGCACCGACCCCTCTCGCTCTCCAAGCTTCAGGGAAAGCCTGTATTCGCCCCATAGGATGCACACCCCTTCATTTTTGGAGGGGAAAAATGTGTCCTACAGGAGCGAAAAATACGGTAATTTGACCTGGTGCTAGATATAGCCCTGGTTCTGCCAGACTCAGACCTTGGTTGCTGTGTACTCAGTGGTCTATGGTGAGGGGTTAGGCATGGCAACTTCTTAAAAAAAATTCTACTACTGTACACATCCCCTCCCATTTCCCTAAATGTCCCTTTAAAGAACTCTTCCACTAAAACCTCAAAGTTATTTTTAGATTTGGGAGATTAAAATGCAATTCACAAGTTCCCTGGAAGGAGCTGAGGAACAGGATTCCCCCCCCCCCCCAAATTAAGATGTATGTGTGCCATCTGGATTGCAGCCCAGATCTTTTAAAACTTGTATATGAAAGCAAAAGCAATTGAAGGTTTGTGGCATCCTAAGAACTAATTAATTTATTATGGCAAGGGTGAACTAGAGACCATTTCATGAAGTGACCACTGGTAACTGCTTGAGGTTCTAGCTCAATAATCAGTTTTTTGGGAGCTGGAGTTGGAATCATTCCAGATTTAGATTTGGGTATAGCCGCTCTCACACCTCCACTGGCCCTAACATCCTTAGTCAACATTAAGTGTACATCTCTCTTTCTGCCTCTGTCTCTATCCTCCAACATTCTAATTGCAGATCATGACCCACCAGTTGAAGACCAGTGGATTAAGACAGAGGGCATGAATAAAATTTTCAGATGGGTTGTGGTGATAGTCTACCTTCATGTAACCACTGTTCTGCTTTGCAGTACATGTTGAGTTTTTCATGCAATACAAGTTAAATCTGCCCACATTCAAGAGCTAAGTATAAGCTTATATCCAGATTGAATGTCACTGCACATTTTGAACTTGAATGACAGAACAATTCTCCCACACTTACAAATTTACCGTCAGGGCAGTACAGGAAATAATTAAAAAGTTAATGTTTGCAAAGTGGAAATAATAATAATAATAATAATAGTTTGTAAGTGACTAATACATGTTTCTAGCAGATTTTCTCCTGCTTCAGTAGTAGCTTTCCTATTTAGCAGTACCTAACATGTTGAACCCATGTTAGGTATTTTTTAAAGTAAAAAGGAATATAACTCGTGGGACACATATTTCCATTGTGACTTCAAACGTGAAAGGCTCGCACCTGGTTTACCTTTGTAATTAATGGAACCCACCATGGGCGTAGCCAGAATTTTTGTTGGGGGGGGGGGGAGAACCGACGTGATTGGTCAGTTAGTTAAGTATGCTTATCGTTTTACTTGATCGGGGGAAGACACGCCCCCCCTTCCTGGACTTTTCCATCCTCGGACTCATTTTGGAAGGTGGAAGAATCATGAACATGACGCAAACCACATGTGTGCTGCATGTGCAGTTGACCTGGCCTCACAAAATTCCCGCAGGGTAAGCAAGGCTTCCCCGGAGACCCGCGCCTAACGGGCTGCCCTGCGGGGCGGAGGCGCGCAGCGAGGCCAGCGCGGGCCGAGGCGCCCCAAGGTCTGCCGGCGGCGCTGCCGCGCGGCTCCTTCTCCCGGGGAGCTGCAGGGGGCGCGCTCTGCGTCACGCATCCGCGGCACGTGCGAAGCCGCGCCGAAGCGGGCCGAGCCGAGGCGTCGTGCGGACGGGCCCTCCCCGGGCCGCCGCCGCCGCTTGAAGGGCTCCCACAATGCCGTGCTCGCCTCCCAGTTCCGTTACGCAGCATCTCTGGCGGAGCAGCAGCCGCCGCCGCGCGCCCAGAGCGAGGGGGCGGGCGGCGCATCAGCAGCGCCCGTGAGCCGCGGAGAGGAGGCGCCGAGGGGCGCGGGAGGAGGAGCTCCGCCCCGGCCGGGGGAGGGGAGAGGGGCGGCTCGGCGGCGCCCGGGGCTGCCGGAGGAAGGAGACGCGAACTTCGGCGCCCGCCGCGGGAAGCCACGGGGGCTGCCTGCGGTGCGCGCCCGGGTCGGGGGCGCTTGGCGCGGAGAGAAGGAGGAGGCGGCGGCTGCTGCAGTGCTCCCGAGGTGGATCCCCGGCCGGGCTGGAGTCTGCTGCAGAAAGCCTGTAAGTCGGAACTTGCGAGTTGGGCCACTGTCCCGGCGCGCCCCCCCCCCCCGCCCGGCCAGGCTGGGCTCCTTCCGCGGCCCCCTCCCTCCCTCCCTCCCTTCCCCGCAGCGTCTCCTCTCCCGACGCCTTGCCCTCTTCCGTTCTGCGTCCTCTCTCCCGCCCCTCCTTCTCCTGCCTCTCGCCTTCCCTCCCAGGGAAATACTGTGGAAATGGGCAGGGGCCGCCCGCTCTCGTCCGAGTTGAGGGGGCGCCTCCCCGGGCCGCGCGCCTGGGCTTGGAGTCGGGCTGCGTCGACGCGGCAGGCTGCTCTTTCGGTCCTGGTGCGTCGAGAGGCTCGCTGCTCTGTAGCGTAAAAGAAAATCCCCCTCAAGTATAAGAAAACTACCGCCTTGCCCCTCTCCTCTCCTCTGCGAAGTGGAGAAAGACGAGCCCTGTGGGCAACTACCTGGAAGACCTGCAGAACGGGGTAGAAATACTCGGAGTAAAAAGCACGCCTGGGACCCAGCCGAGGGGAATAAATCAACTTTGCCGCTGCAGGAGTGGCTCAGGGTATTTTTTTAATAGGAAGGTTTGAATCAGTCTAGTTTAGTCTCACAGTAGAAGGGGTTGAACGGATGGGTTTTGGTTTGTTGGTCCATGCAGCAGCAGCAGCAGCAGCAGCAGCAGCAGCAGCAGCAAGCTCCTTTCTAAAGGTCTGTGGTGACTGTTCCTATGAGTCACTGATAATGGTACACAGTTGCCTTATGTGTGTTTCAAAACTCCTAATCCTGTGCTGTGCAGTTAAGCGTTTCCATGTCATTTTGATAACGTCAGCAGAGCTTTTGCTAAATTGCAAGTTACTATTGCTTATGGGTTTGAGTAATGTTTATAAATGAAAATGCAATATTGGGAAGGGCACTTTCGGAAGATTTAACACTTGTCACATCCTGCATTGGATGGCAGAAGAGATAACATGCCTGTGCAAAAATGGGAGGGTTGAGGGCAGGAATGTTGAAGGAAAATAAATGCATCCCTGACCAAACCATGCTGTCTGCCTGAGCTGCAGAGTTACAAAGTCTGACTTGTAGTTTTACCCAGTTTTGGCAGCATCACTGCTAGTTAGAATTGAATGCTCACTGGACTGTGAAGAGACAGTAAATAAATCTCAGTGCATTGATTTGGGCACCAGAGTTTTCAGATGATTGTAATAGAATGCTTTTGCTCTTGTTCTATCAAGGGTTGAAGCTTTCTAATCTGGCCAATTTATGCAGAAAATGTGTATGTTTGTGGACTTGGATTGGGCTAGCAGTGGAATAGCTTGCTCTCTTCCAGTGTATAATCTGCAAAAATCTGGTTTTGTTTTGGGTAGTGCTGCTGTCTGTTTCGCAGATTAATCTGAGGTTGCCATTTCTGCCATTTACATGCACATTTGTAGGGCAAATGGATGTTTTCTGGAGTTCATTTAAATAAGATTGTGAAACTGAAAGTTTTTCTGGCCCATTTCCAGACTGAGGTAATATTTGTGCCCAATAATATCCACATGAGGTATTGATTGGGGATGCACACTCCCATTTGTAGACTAGTCTACAAATGTTCATTTCGTTTATGCCACAGTAGTGTACGTCTGACACCTTGTTTATCCACGCTCTTGAGTGGACATGACAGCCATCAAGTGGGAGAGGGAGGATGGTGCTTACAGTATTCTTTTAATGTTTTAAGAGATTCTCAAATTCTGGATATTAAAAGGAAGCTCTCCAAGATGCATTAACATTTACATAGTTAGTTTGCCATAGTAAATGTGGCACCCCAGAACCTTTCATATAACAGGATTGTACAGGCAGTCCTGCAAAAAATGTCATCTTGCAAATGGAGTGTTCATAAGCATGCTGCTGGGGAGGTGTTGCTAAAAATAATGAATTAGGTTGCGATCCCAATCCCATTTGCCTGGCAGCAAGTCCTTTTGAATTCAGTGGGATCTATTTCTGTGTAGAAATGGTTAGGATTGTGCTGTTAGGTCTGTTCTTCCTAGAATTTTGGTATAATAGACATGTTTAACTGTGACTGCAGTTGCTGAACTGGCAACATAATATATGGTCTTAAGAGTATATACGTATATATATACTGGTATTTATAAATATTAAATTTTCAAATGACTTATAATGACTTCTGAGGCTGAGCCCCATTTATGTTTGTAATGTACATTAACAATTGCCACTTCCCTCGCAGCAGCATGAGACGCCAAGCTGCTGCTGAGGGCATGGGAGCAGAAACGCCTCCCCGCCCGACTCCAAAGTTGCTGCCTTCCAACGCTTAAGTGCTGTTTTGACTCGCCTCCCCCCCACCAATGAGCTCGCTGCTGGATTGCTGGCTGCTGCCTTCCATGCGCCGCTTTGCCTCTCCTCCCCACCCCAAACATGTAACTTCAAATCTAGCTCAATACATTACATAACGCACATAGTATACCACACCAACACCCAGTATTTGTAAATATTAATTATTCAAATGACTTGTGGTTTTGGCTGCTATTGCAGGGGCTGAACCCCATTTATGTTTGTGGTGTCCAATTAAGAATTACTATTAAAAATGTGATATTAACCATGTGTCACTAGTGTGAATTATGAATTACTTTCCTCGTTTCAGAAAAATAAATAGAAAGTGCCACTGAACTGGGGGTGGGGGTGCGAAATGGTGACTAGCCATTATGTTTTTGTGCCCATAACCTACATTCCAAGAACCATGTGACAAATGACTTTTCTGTCCAGTTTCTAACACTGGTTAGATGGCCTTAGGAAGCCCTCTGTTCTTTTAGCCTCGGCAATCCTACCCCCCCCCCCCCCGATTGCAACATGAGGATGCATCATGCAGATCTTCCTTATTATATGGCCTGGTAAAGACTGCTGATATAAGGACTCTGAACACTAATGCACTAAAAATGTTTGTCTGTAAACCTTGAGAACCATAGTGTGGAATGGATTGGTGCATTAAACAAGGTACTTAGTAATTCTAATCTTAACATACAGTTTTCAAAATTAGTTTTCTTGTTTACTCCAATAAGGTACTCAAAAACAGGATTGTTTTCAACAAAAGAAACTGTAATGCTTTATATAATCCGGGATTACTGAACAAAGCATCATGCTGTGCAATATTGTTGTTGTATTCAGAGTTGTATGATAGCACGTGTTCTTCAGCTGTTGTTGATTTTTCAGTAGTATAGACTTCAAAGGAAGACTGTGAAAGGGGAACTGTGGCAACAGAAAAAGAGGTTTTAGTTTCATTGATCTGTGCCATCCAGCTGTTGAAGTACTTTGCTTGAACAGCATCTGATAGTTCAAGCATCCAGATAAGGCTAAAAAACCATATCTGGAGATGGATCATTGGTTTGAGGACCACTTAAGCTCATTTTACTTTCTAGTGAGAGCTGTTGTGAAGTAAATGAGAGGAATTATATTTTGCTAAGAGTTTATTCTGCATCCTGGAATGTTATAATTCATCTAACTCAGGGGTCCGCAAACTAAGGTCTGCAGGCTGGATCAGGCCCAATTGCCCTCTGGATCCAGCCCGCGGACGGTTCTGGAGTCACTGCTTGGATTGGTGCGATCACCATTTTTTAAAAATGGCACCATTTCCCCCCGCAATTCCCCCCTCTCTCCCTCACACACACTGCGGCAGCACCTCCTCCTCCCCTCTTCCTGGCTTCTCCCCGCCCTGCGGAGGAAGGGGGCTGGGCTTTAATAGGAAAGGGAAAGCTGGCACGGAAAGGAGAGCCGGCGCTGCTCCCAACCGCAGGCAGAGCGGCGGAGAAGGTAGGCAGGGGGAGGGGAGGACTGGGGGAGAGAGGGGGAGAGAGAGAAGCCCCCTCCGCCACGTGCGCGTGCAGCCCGGCCCACTAAAAGGACTGGGGCATGGTGAGCCGGCCCCCTCCCAAAAAAGTTTGCTGGTCCCTGATCTAATTCAAATCTGCCTGCAGCAGCAGCAGCTTCTTCTTCTTTAAAAAAAGGAAAGTGTGTTTTGGTTCCAAGGGCTATATTCTTATCAGGGTCAGCATCATGGGCCAAATTTGACAGGTGGGTATCAAATTCCTGGCAAAGGAGAAAAAGACAGCCCCCCTCCCAGAGGAAAGAAAAGGAGAAAAAGCTTTTCTAAGTCACCCCCTTTCTCCATAATATTCCCTGGTATCAGGAATTTGAGGGGGGAACTTAATGGGGAATTAGGGAAACTTGAAAAAGGGTTTAAGATAGCCTTTTGCAAAAGCCTCTTTGCAAGCTGTTTCAAGGGGTGCTTTTCCCCATGCTCAGCTGATGAGCAAGAATTAAATCCTGCTGCCTTGGCCACACAATCTTGTTGCTTCCTGGGAACAGGATCAAGCAGCCAGTGCCAAATTAGTGGTGTCAACTGATAGGCAAGTGAACATGGTTTGGGGGAAACTGCCTTGCAGGCCAAATTGGGGCTCCTGCCTGGCCATGATTGGCCTGCAAGCCAGAGGTTCCTCACCCCAGATTTAGCCTGTATGCTGCACTTAGTCTCTTGAGGAATAGTTCAGTAATACTTTGTTTAATATTGCAACTCTCCACCTGTGTCATGGTTGGCTTTTGTTTTGAACATAACCTGCTTCTGCTTATATTCAGTGGAAGTATTTTCTTTTTGCTAAAAATATTGCCTGGCTTTTTATGAACTTGCAGCTTTCTTTAGGTACTGTAGGATTGCCACATTGGGATTGACATTAATTCCAAGGGGTGTGAACAAATGATGAGAAGTGACATGCCTGCTTCACATGTTACACTAAGCCAGGGTTTGTTTTACAGCTCGTGGTTAGTCTGGAGAGAACTAAACCACAAGCCTAGGTTTTGGCAACATGCAAAGCAAAGCCATGGTTTAGCTCAACATGATGCAGAAGAACATGATGGGGGTGAAGTGAAGCAGTTGCAATCTCCTCCCTGAGAGTGCATGCATTTGCTTGAAGCCATGGTCTTACTTAGTTCTAAATAGGCTACTACAGTAGGAGGATTGTCAGTTGAAGACTGTTAGAATCTACCTTCAGATCTTCATGTTCAGCATGCAAAGATGGAAGAGGAGCCAGTGTGTACAGGAGTATTGGACTTGGGGTTTGAGTGTTTGCTGCTGCCTCTTTCTCTATTCAGAGTCCAAACACCTAATCCAATAAGGCAAATTAAAGATATGCACTTAATTTGAGTTTGCTCTGAGCACAGTTGAAACTGCTGACATTGGCCTATAAAACCCCAACTGGCATGGGGCCTTCACCCATTTGGATCCACCTGCTTGCAGAGGTTTTCAGGATGTCTCAACCATTGGAGGAGGGTTGCCGTATTTACTCAAGTCTAATGTGCACCTCAAGTTTCAGAACCTTGAAACAAAACAAAAAAGGTATTTGCTGCTTAGTGTAATGCTCATTGGCAAAAAGTGCACTCTTTACAAAATGAGTTAAAGGTGAGAGGTAAATTTGTACATGCCCGTTTTTGAAGCTGATACTCAGCCAGCTCGTCAGCTGGTTAACCTTTAGACTTGCTGTGACATTATTCATGTGTTAGTATTTTCAAATAGTCGGTTGCATGGTGTGGTGAGTGAGGTTGCACACATACCACTCAAGCATGTGCTTAGGGAAGGGAGTTTTGCTGCTGAGTCTGTGAGGGATAAGTATATATATTGGTTGGTCCATTCAGATGCATGAATATTGTCCTACGTATTCAGCAGCATGAAAATACTACATCTAAAATTAGCTACACATTGTATCACATTTATCAAAGATGATGAAGAAAACTATTACGGAAAATAAATCCACATTGTAGGAAGGATGGAATACAAGTGTGATTGTGTTAAAAATATGCATGGCAAGATTTAGAAATGTGCAGGTCTAGATCAGGAGGGGGAACCTCTGGCCCGTGTGTCAAACATGAGTTCAAATTTGGCTCTAAGATTCTGCTTACGAACTTCAAACTTAAGGGCTGTCACTAGTCTTGAGAAACCCTGAGAATGTATTTTTAATATTATACACCACCCAACACATTCTGCATTTGAAAAGGAAATATGAAATTGCACATAGAACCGTGTGTGTTACTTTATCTATGCTGAAAGAAAATAGTGTTACATTTGATTCATGGAAAACTTGAGTAGCAAATACCTTTTATTTAACCTTTCATTTAATAATCCCTGTGCCATTCTCCCAGGCTTTTCAGTTTTCTGTTGTTGTTTAGTTGTGTCCGCCTTTTCGTGACCCCCTGGAACAGAGCACGCCAGGCACTCCTGTCTTCCATTGCCTCCCGCAGTTTGGTCAAACTCTTGCTGGTAGCTTCGAGAACACTGTCCAGCCATCTCGTCCTCTGTCATCCCCTTTTCCTTGTTCCCTCACTCTTTCCCAACATCAGGGTCTTTTCCAGGGAGTCTTCTCTTCTCATGAGGTGGCCAAAGTCTTGGAGCCTCAGCTTCAGGATCTGTCCTTCCAGTGAGCCCTCAGGGCTGATTTCCTTCAGAATGGAGAGGTTTGATCTTCTTGCAATCCATGGGACACTCGTGTCTCCTCCAGCACCAGAATTCAAAAGCATCAATTTTTCGGCGATCAGCCTTCTTTATGGTCCAGCTCTCACTTCCATACATCACTACAGTGGTGCCCCGCAAGACGAATGCCTCGCAAGACGGAAAACCCGCAAGACGAAAGGGTTTTCCGTCTGCAGAGGCGCTTCGCAAGGCGAATTTCCCTATGGGCTTGCTTCGCAAGACGAAAATTGACGAAATTTTTTTTGGGTTTTTTTCCGCTCCAAAACCCATTTTTCTGAAGCGCTAAGCTGCTAAAAGCATTTTAGCAGCAAAACCGCTAATCCCTTAAGCCTTAAAAAGCCGTTTTTAGCCCTTAAACTGCCAATAGCGCTAATAGCGCTACTCCGCCAATGGGCTTGCTTCGCAAGACGAAAAAACCGCAAGACGAAAAGACTCGCGGAATGGATTCTTTTCGTCTTGCGAGGCACCACTGTACTGGGAAAACCATAGCTTTAACTATACAGACCTTTGTTGGCAAGGTGATGTCTCTTAATCAATAAAGTGATTAATTGAAAGTACCATTCCACAGTGTTCTGTGTGTTCTTGGTTGGCAAAAGCCGTATTCAATGGATTGTGCATATTGAATAAAATCAAACCATGTTACAGAAAAGGTGGTCTCCTCTTTCCTATACAGTGTTCACATTTTAAGGTGGTTTGTCGCATGTATCAAGCCCCATGCCTTTTGAGATCCAAACTTCCAAAATATCCTAGTTGAAAGATCTCCAGTGTCTTTAAGTTACTTTGTTTTTAATGAACAAATGTCTGTGGTTGTTCAGCCTCGTTGAATGAATAGGACTAGTATAAAACAGAAGCAAAATTTTAAAAGTGAGATGTGCTTTACTGAGAAGTGCTTACGTTTAGAAGGTAAGATGTTTTTCATAAGAGTCTGGTCTTCACAGCATCCCTACAGTCCTTGTTATAATTTGAAGTGAATTAAAGTAGTTGAACAGTCAATTTTTTATCATTTTAATGATCATTTGGATCATCATTAATTTGAACTATTTTGGAGGAAGTTATTTTAATATTAGGCCCTGTATACATTGCCATTTGCACTCCCACTGCTAGTTTTTGAAGCTGCAGCCACAATGCATGTCAGGTAGTAAGGCTGGAACCATACTCCTAGGTCTTTATTGTGAAGTTTGTGAGCAGGATTTTGACAAATTTTTACTGCTTAGCTCAATAACGTTTTGAACCTGACACTGTGCAGGCACAAAACTCATACTCATGATGGCGCAGATGACCACTCAAAGAACCACAGTTATAGGTTCCTTGTCAGTCTTGTTAAATTCAGCGGTGAATGTAGGTATTTTACTAGATCTCTATAATAGTTCCTTCCCAGTTTAAACACTGGCAGTATAACAGCACTCAAAATCACAGATAACATAGATGATTCTGCAACACTATACAACAGTTACAAACAAATTTACAAAATTGTGCCTGTTGAGTAAGATTTTAATTTTTTTACCCATTGGTCATCGCTTAGTTCATTTATTCATGTGCATAAATGGAATTCTTCTAATTAGCAGTGGGTGTTGTATCCATTAAACTGAATTAATGAGATTGTTCTCTATACTTTTACATTTTTAGGCTACTTCCGCATCCCCACCTCACCACTGCGGTGGGCACGCATGCATGCATGAAAGGCAACGGGCCGAAGGGACTAAGTGCACGTGTGCGTTCTTTTCAACGGAAACGCTGTGCTGGGTTTACCTTACCGCGTGGGGACTGACTGAGCGGGTGGTGAGGCTTCTGATTGGCTGCAGGAACTTCCTGCAGCCAGTCGGAAGCCACGGAAGCCTTGCCGCCCGTTCAGTCAGTCCCTGCGCGCTGAGATAAACCTGTCTCTGTGTTTCGACTGGAGGGCCAATTTAAGGGCCTGGCGGGTTAGATGCAGCCCGCGGACCGTAGTTTGAGGTCCCCTGGTTTTGGAAGTCAAATGGATTTCCAGAACGGATTCCATTTGACTGTATTTACAACCTGAGCTTACTGCAGAGGGGTTCAAAGCATTACACTCAAAGCTGGTTCCGTCTCTCTCATGGTTGCAACGTTGGATGCAAAACTGCCAGCCCCATGATGCTCTGATTCCCCCTTTCTCCAGCTTGTAAACTGCTTGCTAAACACAACTATTTCTCCTTCAGCTTACACCACTGCCCACTTCAGATCTGCCCCTCCCTCCTGCAAATCTGCCTTTTGTCTCCTGTTGACTATCTCTTCAGCTCAGGGAGGTGCTTCACCCCTCTCATCTGGCAGAAAGTCTTTGCCTTGTTGAAGGCTTCCTTGATGGGCTCCCGTTGCTCAGTCCCTGCTCCTGCCAACCTAGCAGTTAGAAAGCACACCAGTGCAAGTAGATAAATAGGTACCGCTGTGGCGGGAAGGTAAATGGTGTTTCCGTGCACTCTGGTTTCTGTCATTGTGTTCCGTTGCACCAGAGGTCATGCTGGCCACATGACCCGGAAGAGCTGTCTGTGAACAAACACCAACTCCCTCAGCCTGAAAGCAAGACCAGGGGTCCTATACCTTTACCTTTTTACCATCACCCTGTCTTTGTTGCTTACCCACTGGGCCATTCAGGCTGTCCTGGACTCGGGAAGACTAGATAGGTCTGTATTTTACAATGCTAAACCCAGGGTCTGGTGCCCAGAAATTAGAAGGGGAGTCCAGGCACCTCACAAATTCATAACAGACTATTGCAGATTACAGGCTTAGACTTTTAGCATGCATTGTTGTCTTTTGTGCTTTCTTCTCCTCAGCCCTTATTCACTGCATACCTTATAAGGTTCACCTAACTGTTAAACACATCTTGCTGGTGTTTCCATGTTTATCAAGTGCCCTTGTACATAACCATTTCCATGTTGTGCAGTGAAGGCTGGTCTATTAGGATGAATTGGTCACAGCTTCATGAAGCTCATCCTCCCCTCAGCCAGCCTCCACTGGCTCCTTGTTTTACAACCAGTGGTGTAGCGTGGGTGGGGCAGCGGGTCCATGGCCCTGAGCACAACATTCCGGGGGGGGGTGCAACCTGGCACCCCCACGCAGTCACTGGCTTTCTTGGGGTTCCCCGCCCCAGCGAAGGCAGCAGAACAGCCCTGGCCTACAGTGAGCAGGCACAGACGGAGGGAGGTGGACAAGGGGCAACCCCAGTGCAGCCCAGCCTGGTGCTCTTCTCCATGGGCATCAGGAATAGAGGTGTAGCTAGGGGAGCGGGAAGCACTGGGTACCACAGCGCGGTGGGTGGCACTTACCGCGGGGCCTGCAGCGCACCCGAGACACACATCTCTCCCAGGAGTGATACAGTGGCTCAGGTGCCTGCAGGCTCTGCGCTGCCTAAAATGGCAGCATGGGGCTGGCGTCTGCCCACTGCCTCCCCCTCAGGCTGCCACCCTACGCAGCATGGCCCCGCTGGGCTCCAGTAGGGGAGCGCTCCGGCAGCACCAGCGGCTTGCCCACACCAGATGCCAGCAACTCACACTACCCTGTTGCTTACAACCAGTCCAGGGTGGGGATGGGGTAGCTCTGGTTCTCAGCTTCCTCATCCTCAGTGTCTATGTTCTCTGCAGAATTCAGGAAGGAGGAAAATGTGGCAAAACAGGACTAGTTGGTTGCACCCGCAGCTAAATCTGCTTTCACCTATTGCCTTCTGTCCCAATGGGCGCTAGTCTTGGCTGCTCTTGTGAGTCTAGACTCAATTTTGGGTGACAGTGTTGATCTGCATTTTATTATTCTTGTAGGATGGCTGCTCTTTTTTTCTTTTTAAAGACTGCTTAAAGACAGCAACGAGTCACTAATGAATTGTTTTGCTTTTATGACAAAACTAGTGTATGGTGCAGTGTGTCCTAGCTTCAAATGTACCATAAACTTCAATATACTTACCCACCCCACTCCTCCTGGGTGTGTTCACTTAATATCCAGCCTGAAGAGCAAATAACTTTACTCAACTTGCTCAGAATTTTGACTATTTAGCTGGTTGTATGATAAAGGCTACTATTTATGTTTGACCCCCCCCCCCCCCCAAGATAGACTGTTGTGTGTATGAACAAGCATCTTGCCTATTACTGAATAGTCTTGGGTGTTGGTTTACTTCAGTCTGTGATGTTCTCAAATCTATGTGTTATGCCAATGTGCACATACACGTTTCCTTCATTTAAGCTGAAAAGGCCTAGATAATATGCACACATCAGATACCTGAAAAGAGGGGGAAATGTAAACAGCTACTTGTTATGTCTCTGCTAAGATGTTATCTTTTGTGGATGTGGACAGATTAGGAAACCTAATCTTTTTATTTCTCTTCTTTAGAACACCAGGTATAATTTGAGACTTACTACTGTCTGGTTTTTGTGTGGATATTGTTGGACATTGCAGCTGGAGCCTTCACCGCTTCAGCTTCAACTAGCAAAGAAAGTTCTCTAAACATATAGGCAAATCAGCAATCATTTGAATGGGAAAATGGCAAAGGATTATACATTTCTGCCTAATTTCCATATATCTTGTGGAATGTAATTATGCTATTATTAATCTAATCATTGCATTCCTATCAAACCTTTTTCACACAGGCTGGCGGACCTGGTTCTCTCCCTTCTCATCTAATCCCACCACAACTGTGAGCTGGGTTTGGCTGAGAGGCATTGATTGGCCCAAGGTCCCCTGCGGAGCTTCATGGCCAAGTGGGAATTGGACCCTTGGTCCCCTCTTAACAACTACACTGCACTGTAACCAACTTAGTATTTCTTCATTTGAAATATTTCTGTGTACACAGAACACACAATGAACAAGTTTTATAAATAATAGAAATGTGCTTTGCTCCAATTTCTGACCATGTCTGGAAAGCAGTCTCACAGTTAGCCCCCCCGGGCCTCTTAGATAGCTGGAGGTCTGTGGTTCCTGGCTTTCTGCAGTAGTGGTGACAGAATAGGGGGGCGGGAGGGTTGATGGCATATGTCTGCTTCCCAGGCCTTTGGAAGTTACTTAGATACTAGATGCTGAATCTCACTTAGCACAGTATTGATCATGCTTGAACAGTATATTATTGAATACTTTTAATATAATAGGATGAAACAATGCGAGAATGACCAATTCCAGGTGCTGTGCCTGTTACCCTTTTATTTTCAGGCAAATATATCTCAATTTGGCTCACAATTTTTTTAAATAAAAGGCAGGCCTTGCCCTCAGACTTACAAACTAAAAAGAATATGACACAGAAGTGAAAAGGAGGGAGGGAGATCTGGTTTGACAAGGCCAAAATAAAGTGGTGACTTGTTACAGGCATTTGTATCCAGCTGGTGATTTTCCTGGGATAAAAGTACCACAGTGACCCTGCAGCCCACATGCCTCTGACTGGTGGGGAGAGGTCACACTCTGCTTCCTTCACTTCTTTAGTACCAAGACAGCTGGCTATGGGAGCCAGATGTTCTTTCCAGTAGGGAAGGGGAAGCAGAGTTCCTTCAGCTGCTCCTTCTATAGTCCCGGGAGTTAGCTGTTGTAACTATGTGTTTTATGCAAGTAGGCTGCCTTGATTGAATCATAGAATCATAGAATCATAGAGCTGGAAGAGACCACAAGGGCCATCGAGTCCAACCCCCTGCCAAGCAGGAACCACCATCAGAGCACTCCTGACATATGGTTGTCAAGACCTCCAAAGAAGGAGACTCCACCACACTCCTGGGCAGCAAATTCCACTGTCGAACAGCTCTTACTGTCAGGAAGTTCTTCCTAATGTTTAGGTGGAATCTTCTTTCTTGTAGTTTGGAGCCATTGCTCCGTGTCCGCTTCTCTGGAGCAGCAGAAAACAACCTTTCTCCCTCCTCTATGTGACATCCTTTTATATATTTGAACATGGCTATCATATCACCCCTTAACCTCCTCTTCTCCAGGCTAAACATGCCCAGCTCCCTTAGCCGATCCTCATAAGGCATTGTTTCCAGGCCTTTGACCATTTTGGTTGCCCTCCTCTGTACACGTTCTAGTTTGTCAGTGTCCTTCTTGAACTGTGGTGCCCAGAACTGGACACAGTACTCCAGGTGAGGTCTGACCAGAGCAGAATACAGTGGCACTATAACTTCCCTTGATCTAGATGCTATACTCCTATTGATGCAGCCCAGAATTGCATTGGCTTTTTTAGCTGCCGCGTCACACTGTTGGCTCATGTTAAGTTTGTGGTCAACCAAGACTCCTAGATCCTTTTCCCATGTACTGCTCTCAAGCCAGGTGTCACCCATCTTGTATTTGTGCCTCTCATTTTTTTTGCCCAAGTGCAATACTTTACATTTCTCCCTGTTAAAATTCATCTTGTTTGTTTTGGCCCAGTTCTCTAATCTGTCAAGGTCGTTTTGAAGTGTGATCCTGTCTTCTGGGGTGATTGGGGGAGGGGGGAGGCTGAAATATGCAAGCCCTACCTGTGTGAACTCTACAGGTGGGTGCCCACAGTTTCCATTATCGTGCCATTTC